>NC_042615.1:573615-636115 GCF_901001135.1 Rhinatrema bivittatum
AGATTCAATCCTCCTCAGCTAACTCCCCCTCCTCAGACTCAGTCCTCCTCAGCTATCTCCCCCCTCCCCAGACTCAGTCCTCCTCAGCTAACTCCCCCTCCCCAGATTCAATCCTCCTCAGCTAACTCCCCCTCCTCAGACTCAGTCCTCCTCAGCTAACTCTCCCTCCCCAGATTCAATCCTCCTCAGCTAACTCCCCCTCCTCAGACTCAGTCCTCCTCAGCTATCTCCCCCTCCCCAGACTCAGTCCTCCTCAGCTAACTCCCCCTCCCCAGACTCAATCCTTGTCAGCTAACTCCCCCTTCCCCAGGCTCAGTCCTCCTCAGCTATCTCCCCCTCCCCAGACTCAGTCCTCCTCAGCTAACTCCCCCTCCCCAGACTCAATCTTTGTCAGCTAACTCCCCCTCCCCAGACTCAGTCCTCCTCAGCTATCTCCCCCTCCCCAGACTCAGTCCTCCTCAGCTATCTCCCCCTCCCCAGACTCAGTCCTCCTCAGCTAACTCCCCCTCCCCAGACTCAGTCCTCCTCAGCTAACTTGACCCAAGTGCTCCCTCTCTGCCTCCGTCCAGCTTCACTCCACCGCTGGCTCTCTGTCCCCCTCTTACCTCCTCCCCACCCCAGATTTTACCCCACTGCACTTGTCCTCTCCCTCTTCCCCAGTTCAACCCTACAGCTACCTCTCGCCCTCCCTTCCCGTATCAACCCCACTAGCTTTCTCTCTCCTTCTCCCTGCCCTTACCAGATTCCACCCCACATCTCCCTCATCCATCCCAGAAAAACTATCCACACGTATTTACACCTCTGGGTAGTTTTTCCAAGAAAAACATCTATGTGGAGAAGTGGAAATTCAAGCTGCCCCTTGGGAGATGCTTTGTCACTGCAGGTAAAACTAAGTGCACAGATGCCCCACATGTGTACTCGCCTATGGTGGGCAATGTCCACGTGGAAAGCACTGCTTTCCTTGCAGGAATGGCTTGGGAAATTATTTTCTCCACGTGTGACTTTGGCAACACACAAATAAATTGTCCTGCAGCAGAATGGATGAGGCCATAGTAACCTGGAGACTGCTTAGTCATGTTGGAAAGGGTGAACGTGGTTCCTGGAAAGGTGTCACATCTCACAAAGCTGTTGGTTTCAGTTGAGGGGGTCAACAAACCTTGATAAAAGGGATTACTTTTTGTCTTGACGGTCGTCCGATTGCAGTAAAAGAAACAATTTTGCATATTTTCTAAATTGTGTGTGATGCGGGTGGTCCGACTTGTGCAATGTGTGCTGGGGGGGTGTCAGCGAGCACCAAGAGTGGAATAAGACTGCTGCCAACTGCTGTTTCCGTGAGCAGGGAACCAGCCCTCGTGGAGAGGTGGAGGGAGATGTGAATTCCCTGGAGCCCCAGTGGTTCGGATCAGGTCCCAAGGGGCGTGCAGGGACAGGAGACTCACTAGGCAGGGTCCTGCGGGAACACCCCATCAATATAACCCTTTGCATCTATCTCATGTTCTGCTGGCTTGCGTGTGCTGTCACATGTTATGTGTGTTGGGCCAGCTGGCATGGTAGATGCTGTGCAGCATTTTTTAATGCGTGCATTCCATGTCTGCTGCCCACGTCTCTGTCATTTGCGTGCTCTACTATCCTTTTAATTCTGTGTTTTGTAAGTGAAAATGCTCATGTTGTGTGTGTGTGTGTGCACAGTGAGTGCTGTTCCTGAAATCACTGCCTAGCTTTTCTTCCATTGTGTTCCAGATGTGCGCATGTGTAACTGTTTCCAGGTCTGTCCTCGGTTCGTTCCTTTTGCTCGGTGTAGGGAGGCTGCGCAGTCCAGGTTTTACAAAGACTAGAGGGCAATGCATGAAGTTAGCATGGGGCACATTTAAAACTAATCGGAGAAAGTTCTTTTTTACTCAACGCACAATTAAACTCTGGAATTTGTTGCCAGAGGATGTGGTTAGTGCAGTTAGTGTAGCTGTGTTTAAAAAAGGATTGGATAAGTTCTTGGAGGAGAAGTCCATTACCTGCTATTAAGTTCACTTAGAGAATAGCCACTGCCATTAGCAATGGTTACATGGAAGAGACTTAGTTTTTGGGTACTTGCCAGGTTCTTACGGCCTGGATTGGCCACTGTTGGAAACAGGATGCTGGGCTTCATGGACCCTTGGTCTGACCCAGTATGGCGTGTTCTTATGTTCTTATGTTCTTATGTTCTTAAGTGAGAGCTATGTTGGATGCGGCACTCTATGTACTGCCCTCGGTCTTGCTTTCTGTTATTGACCCAGTAGTTTCTCCGGGCCTCCAGCTCGGTCAGAACAAGCGCTGCGATCTGGTACGATGACATTTTTATTTGCAACTACCCAGGCCTCGTGTCCCCTGCTTTATAATCTCCTCTTCCAGCGTACGTACAGGCTGACACAGTGCGCACTGTTTTACACGCGGCTGGATGCTCGCTTTCGTCGCGTGAACCCTACCCCTTGTACTGTAAGGGGTGTAGCTTGTCAAAAACGGGCGGCTGACCCCCCCCCCCCTGGAAACTAATAGCTCCTATCACACGCAAATGCACGTTGATGAGACTGTTAGTCGCCCGCCCAGGATACAGAAATAAAAATGTGCACATTTAACGCTCAGAAATTAGCACCTGCCCAGGGACATTCGTTAATTCCGGAGCGGCCCAAAAACGTGTACGGAAAGCAGAAAATACCGCTTTACTGCTTTCCTGTACATCCTCTGACTTCATATCCTAGCGATATGAAGTCAGAGGAACCAAAAAGGGTCATAAATAATAAATAAATAATGTGCCGGCCAGTCAGGGTAGAAGAACAGACGCTCAGTTTTACTGGCGGCCGTTTTCCTAACCCACGGCTCTCGGCGGGTTCGGAAAACAAAAGCTCGCAAAATTGGGTGTTGGTTTCGTGAACTCGCCCACAGCCACCTCTCCCGGGCGTCTGCTGCTCAGGGAGTGCTTGGGAAGCGCTGTTGTCCCTAGCGTCCCCCTTTTTAGCACAACCCCTCATTTAAACACAGCATCGCGCGCCCAGGAGAGGTGGCTGGGCGTGTGCTGGGAGCGCTCGTCCTCCCGCGCTCCTCACCGCGTCGGCCTGCTAGTCTGGTAAATGCAGCCACAGTGTTTATCTAGGGGTCCTCGCTCCCTTTTTACAGTCCTGGATCCATCCACTAGGTGTCTCCTTTGAGAAATGACCCAAAGTCCCTCCAGCCAGGGGCTATGAATGCTGCCTTTGTGACATCCCCAGCTGACTCAGGCCATGAAAGGCCGGACTCAAGGAGCAAGCCAGGGACCTTCTGCGTAGCAGGTACTGCACTGCCTTCTCTTGTCGGTGCAATGCTGTGCACTGTGATACTTTCTGAAGGGTGCTGATGCCACTGTGTATTTTGCTTTGCTCTGTACTCTATACCTTGGGGGGTTGACGCAACTCTTTTTGCTGCCTTGCTCTGCGGCCATGGTTTGGGAGGAGGTAAGGCCCTGTGCACGGGCACCGCTGGCAGAGGCGCAACGTGCAGGAGGGGGTTGGTACTTTTGATTCCTCCCTATTTATTTATTTATTTATTTATTTGGGGTTCTTTATACACCGCCATTCGTTTAGTAACATCATGACGGTTCACATTCAACAAAATTCTAGCAGCAGCGCTGGAACAGATAGAAATTAGCGGCAGTGCTTTACAGTTAATATTCAACTTAAGAAAGGTCATTAGGAGATTATAACAAGGAAAAGATAGGGCAGGGAATGCAAACAGGGATGGGGAGGGAGAGGAAAAATGAAAAGGTAGAACTAAGATGATTACATTAAAATTAATACATAGGATAAATACATTAAATACATTAGGTACAATAGATTACTAGGCGTCAACTTTATAAAGATATTAGAAAGGAGTACTTTATGTAACTCAATAGGATAATGCATATTTACAAATTTACATAAGTTTAGTCTCAGGGAAAAGCAAGAGGGGAATAGCTGGAAGAGGTGTTGGGTACTTTATGTGAAGGCTTTTAAGAATATGTGATAACCTCACATTTTTGGGGGGTATAGAGTATCTGCGGTATAAATTGCCTAGAAGCACACCCAGAACTTCAGAGGGAGGAACTCAAGAGGGAAAGTGATCCTGGAAGAGAGAGGAGCTTGAGATTCATCCTTGGGTCTCAGAAGAGAACATAAGAACATAAGAACATGCCATACTGGGTCAGACCAAGGGTCCATCAAGCCCAGCATCCTGTTTCCAACAGTGGCCAATCCAGGCCACAACAACCTGGCAATTACCCAAACACTAAGAAGATCCCATGCTACTGATGCCATTAATAGCAGTGGTATTTTGACATTCCCCCTGGATTTCCAGTACTTTGGGGAGAAGCTTGCAATGCTCTCATGGTCTAGGTGAAAGAGAGAGAATTTGGGGGATTTTCCATCAGGTCTCAGAAGCTGAGTACTTTTAGGCGAGCTTCTGCTCATCACTTGGAGTATTTTTGCCTCTGAAAGAGTTTGGATGTTTTGGATTTTGACTTGACCAGTTGGCATAGCCCCGGTATCCCAAAGGACTTGGGTCAAGAGTGAGGATTTGAAGCAAGAGTCTGATTGCTGAGAGACCTGAAGAAGATTTTGATAGAAGGACGCAACGGGCTACATCCACTGAGAGACTGATACAGTTTTCCAGTTTGAAGAAAAGTAAAAACCTGGACCATTGAAGCCGGATGTTCCTGTATGTGGGGACAGTTGTACTGCAGTTTTGTGCTTGGGAATTTTTTTTCTATTTGGTGATTGCATTCACGCTGGAACCCCATCTCAGTTTTCCCACATTGCCAAGGGGAGCAGTTTTTCTCCATGAATAATGATGCAAGAGAAATGAGAAGAGAGGTAACACCTAAGATGGAGAAATTAATAATCATCTTTTTTATTTATTTATTTATTTAGAGTTTTTTTATTTACCGATAATCGTTTGGAACTTCTAATTGGTTTACAGTGAACAACAATTCAGCAACAGGCTTTACATATAACTGAGTAAAACAGCAAATCAGAAACAGGCGGAATAAATAAACACTAGGTGGTTACTGTAACTAATAGGTGAGAGCGGAAAAATTACTAAGTAGAACTTTTTTTAGAAAAAGTCGTCAATATATGACAAAATTATATACAAGCACGTACATATGAAATGGTAGTCAGAGGTGGTGATAGCTACGCATGGCATATTTACTCATAAGTCAAAATAAATACATACATACTGTGGCTGAGAAAGTGACAAGTAATTGGCGAGAAAGTGATGATTAAGGACAGGAGAATGGGGGAGAGGGGGAGAAAGGAAGGATGAGCTCAGGTGAGCCATCTTCATTACTATTATATTGTTTAAGCTGTTCTGTGTTTTTGGCACTGTGGCTTGGATTATTTTATTTAAGTTGCACTAAAGCCTATTTTATTTCAGCACCATTCTTGGACTCCAGAGAGTGTTATTCCTGATTTTCCTACCCTTGTTGCTGTGATTGCCTTCATTGCTCCTTCTCTGAACTATTTGTTACCTGTTGGAAATCCCCCACCTTCAGTGTGAGTATTGAGAGTGAAGAGTGGATAGGACATGACAGAGGGCCCCGGAACATTATTCTTCCTCCCCATCCAGGCTGAACATGGAACTGGACCATCCTATAGTGAAGGATAAAGCACTCAACTTGGGGACTGGTTAGAATAGCAAATCACCTGGACTAGCTATTTATTTAATACTGATTAATAGTCCGCACTTCTTCTATGGTTTGAGGTGGAGAGCAATTAAAAAAAAGTGTTGCGAGCACGGGTGAGTGCGGTCGCTTGCTCAAGAGAGTGAGCCCTTGGACCATGGCAAACCTCAGGACGAGGCTCCAAGGTACGCACTGTGTGAGGCGAGTGTATCCAGGCATGGGCTGGACTTGGAAAGTAGCTTGAACTTGGAACATGGATCGTTCAGGCCTCCATTGAGCCTACAAGTACCAAGAGTGAGACCCAACAACGCAATACTGGTTTCTGGGGTAGCGCTCTGGCAACTCAATAGCCCTTTTGGACCTGCCACTTGGGAACAACTAGTACATAAGGACAGAAGATGTCTTGGAATGTGGAACATGACTTGGAACATCACTTAGAATGAGGAACATGGCTTGGAATGAGGAAATAGCATGAGAGAACGAACATGGCTTGAAAACAAGAAACATGGCTTGAGCCGAGGAACTAGAAGATCTGCTAGCTGGACAAGCTCCATGAGACCGGAACTAGGAACAAGACTAGGAACTTCAGACTTGACTTGGAACTTTAAAACAAGGATGGACTCCAAGAACTTGACCCAGTGAAGACGGACTTGGAAGCAGGTCTTGTTCCACGAGGCACCCTACATAGCTGGTCATGGACCATGATGAAGGCACACCTGCAGGATTCGGAACTTGTGCCACGAGATGCCCTACACAGCCTCTCGTGGGCTGGTTGTGGACCACTTTGCAGGCACATTTGGAACTTGGACAGACATTTTGAAGATGAGAGACAGGACTCCATGCTGGGAAGATCTTAATGAACTTGCAATATGGAGTTCATCCATGGTGTCTGCATGTTATTTAACAGTTTATGTACACAACCCATCAGGGAATGGAAAACCAATGCAGGGGGCAGAGAACAGGAGTAAATTGCTACTGCATATGGGTCCCTGTCAGTAGATGGGTTGCTGCATTGAAGTGGGCAGAGTGTACGTGTCAGAACACCGAGGTATAGAGAGTTGCAATAGTCTAATGCCGGGAAAATTAACATCTGTAGGACTATGTTGAAATCTTCAGCAATCAACCCAGCTTTCAGATGATCCTTAACTTGTAAAATGAGGTTGTCATTACAGACTTGACCTATGGTTGCATGGACAGATGCTGCTCTAAAATAACATCCAAGTTTTTAACTTCACAGACAATATGAATATTTTGCCCCTCAAGCTCAAATGTTGATGGTGAATCATCCAAGGGAAATCTGCTTAATATAATTCATTCAGTCTTGTCAACATTCAAGATAAGTCTGATATGACAAAGCCATTGCTTGACCAATGAGCACATTTGGAGAAATTTGAAAGTGGCACCCCCACATAGAATTTTAGGAAAGGAAAACTGTATGTCATTGCCATATAATTTAAAATTTAAGCCAAGAGTAGACAAATGTTTACATAAATGGGTTAAGTAGCTAAAATAAAAAGAGTACGGCAGCCAGAGCCGATCCCTGTGGACTTCTTGAGGACAAAGAAATAGCGGGAATAAACCTTGCCTTTGGGAGAAACAAGTTCTATTGCCCATTGACTGAGAAGCAACTCTACCTCGAGATGGAGTGGGTCTAGTGAGATGGATCTGGATTGAAGAATAAATCGCAATGCAGTGCCAGGGGACAGGAGAAGTGCGAATAGTAACTAAATTCCACAATCTTGAGGACCCAATGGTCCTTGGTAAATCTTTCACCAATCTTCGAGGATCAGATGAATCCTCCCCCTACTGGAGGGGTCAAGGCTTGAGCTGGGCTTCTTGTGCCATCTTAGGCTGATGTTTCTCACGTGGACATCCATGTGCTGGAAGCTGTTGCTGAGGCAGCACATGCAAAGTGCTATACTGCTGAAACTGGTGGAAAGGGCATCTCGGAAAAAGAAATTCTTAAATACAAAGTAAGGACATGTAGAGGAAGAAAGCTGATTGGACTTAACGGCTGTGTGCTGCTTCTTAATCCGAGCTACAGTCTCTCTGACCTTATCCCCAAAAAGATTGTCTCCAGAACAAAGGACGTTCGCCAGCTTGTCAGGAATGTCCTTGCTTAGGCTGTTGGCTCTCAACCAGGACATCTGGCTGCTGCAGAGGATCTTGCAACAGTGTCAAAAGAGCCAATCGGATGAGATGGCATTTGCACTCATCTGCATCCAGAAGAGCATGCTGATAACCTTCCTGCTCCCCACCCCCTGCCTAGGGGGGGCCAAGCCAGCAGAGCAGAGTGGCCAGACTGTGGCGGCGTTCCAGCCACGGTGATTGGTTGGTGGCATATAGAGTGAGTGCAGCTGGCCACTGGGCTGTCCCGTGACTGGCCAAACATTATATCTCCATCCTCTGAAATATGGCTGGACTCCTCAGTAGTGGGGGATGGTTTGCCCAACAGAAGGGGCTACCTTCCATGCTGGCAGGCCTGATAAGCACAGTCTGGAAGTGGGAGGAGCTCCAATTTATGGGAATAAACTGCCCATCCTGGACAGGAGAGACTGATGTGCACCCTTCTTGGCAATGGCCACCAAAGAAGTGTTGCGGGTATGGACCCTTGGACCAAGGTGTGGTTGGCGCTACCTGCAGGGCAGAGCCCTGCAGGTCCTCACCATTGGCAGGTGGAGCTGGCTGGAGCAGATGCCCAATAGGAACTTCAGCAATACCAGCCCTTGTTCCCCTCAGGTTGAGCCCTTTGGTGCCTGGAATGGATGGACTTAGGCACTGGCCTCTGTGTGGGGAGGAATCCATTGCAGAAGTAGTAGGCCAGCAAGAAGAAGATAAAGACAGGGCAGGCAGGACTCCAACAAGGTCAAAGGAGATCTGAAGTCAAACCAGGAATCCAAACGAAGATAAAGCCAGGGTCCGAGCCAAGATCAAGCCAAGCAGTCAATCAATCCAGAGGGAGGAAGGCAAAGTGGAACAAGGAGGTACCGAGGACAGACGAGGGACCACAAGACAAAGAGACAGGAACTCTGAGGAAGCAGGATCAGGAACTGAAGACAGGGCACAGAAACAGAAGCAGGATCAGGAACTAGGAACAAGGTGGCAAACAGCTACTCCAAGGAGTTCGACCTATTGCCAAGGTGTCTGAAGCAGGGTAGGGCAGGACTGAAATAGTAGAAGCCCTGTGACGTCATCCTGAAGCGCTGCAGTGGTTTTCCTGCTACGGGCCCTTTAAGTGATGCCGAACCATGCGCGTGCCTAGGGACACCCACTCAGCTGATCAACTTCTTTTGTATGTTGTGTCGGCCCTACATGGCAGTTGGCTGCGTCTTCACCTGCTGCGGTTTTGATGAGCCCCTCTTGACCCGGGACCAAAGGTAAGGGCGGTCGATCTCTGTACAGATCCATGACCGGCCAAATGCAACAGTAGCCCCCTCCTCTAACCCCTCCCTAAGGGGCCTGGTTTTCCTGGGGTATAAGGTGTGGAATGCCCTTAGGAGGCACTTGTGCAAGATGTTCCTGGCAGGTTCCCATGTGTTTCCTCTGGGCTGTACCCCTCCCAGGAGATCAGGTATTCCCATCTCTAAAACCAACGCCAAATGTCCACTATTTTGCTCATTTGATAGATCTGGTCCTCTTCGGTGGATACCTCTTGGAGTCTGGGCACCCTCTGGGATGGCCATGAGAGAATTAAGGGCTTGAGAAGAGAGATGTGGAAAACTTTGTGGATTCCCAGAGAGGTGGGTAGACGCAATTTATAGGTGATGAGCCCCATCTGACGAGAAACAGGTAACGGTCCGATGTACTGAGGTGGAAGCCTCATGGTAGCATTCTGAGTACTTAAGCAAACCTTGTCCCCAGGTCTGAATTGTGGTGCCAGTCACTGGTGAGCATCCATCGCCTTCTTGGCTCTCTGTGCAGCTTTCTGAAATATCTCTCCAGTATGGATCCAGAGTTCCTGGAGCTCTTCTGTAGTTAATTGGGCTGCTACAGAAGGGATGGATAATGGGACTGGAAGCAGAGGGGAAGGCTGTTTTCCATACAAAATTTGAAATGGGGAAGATCCCATAGCAGAACCAATGTGGGAATTGTGGGAGAATTCCACCCACGGAAGGAGGGTCTTTCAATTGTCCTGATGTTTGTTGGCATAAGCCCTCAGGAAGGCTTTCAGAGTCTGATTTGTTCACTCTGACTGGCCATTGGCTTGAGGGTGATAGGCAGTAGTATAATCCAATGTGATGTTGAATTCCGGCAAAGTGAGCACCAGTATTTGGCAGTAAACTGGGCGCTTCGATCTGAGACAATATGTTTGGGCAAGCCATACAGGCGAAAAATGTGGGTGATAAACAGCCGGGCCAGTTCAGGTGCTGAGGGAAAGCTCGGAAGAGGAACAAAGGGAGTCATTTTAGAGAATCGGTCGATAATGACTCAGATGGTTTTTGAAAAGGACATTCAACAGAAACTCTTCTATTGTCCTCTTTTGACTCCTATTTTAGGGGTTTGACTCTAACACAGACTTTATACTAATGTTTTTAGACATCTCTGTAGTGTTTGATAAGCTAGACCACAAAATTCTATTGTCTAGTTTGCAATCCATAGGAATCCAATCTATTGTACTAGAATGGTTCTGTAGTTTTCTCTCCAATCATTCTTGTCAGATTAATATTGGATCTTACTCATTGTTTTCGTATCCAATGACAACAGGGGTCCCCCAAGGCTCATCACTTTCCCCAATATTGTTCAATATCTACTTACTACCTTAATGTAATATTCTTTCTGCATTAAATGTCCATTTCAAAATATATGCAGACGATATACAACTTATCGTCCCATACAAATCCTCCTGGTCTGAAACATTTTTTATGGTGCAAATCTACATCAAAACTATAGAAAAATGGATGGCTCATAGCCGTCTAAAACTAAATGCGAAAAAACCAGAAGTTGTACTTCTAAGCTTCGTTGAGAACCCAATCAATAGTCCACCGTCGCAAATTATGATAGATAATGAACATATCCCAATCACTAAGCAAGCACATAGTTTGGGAATCACATTGGATTCAAACCTCTCTCTGTCTTGTCACATTTCTAAAACTGTTAAAATGCTTTTTGCAAACCTCTTACTAAAATGTTTAAAACCATTACTGTATGCTCAAGATTTTCATCTGGTCCTTCAGGCATTAGTATTTTCAGGTCTTGATTACTGTAACGGTTTGTATTTAGGTTTACAATTTAGGAGTCAACAATTAAACCGCTACAGTTAATACAAAATAATGCAGCTTGTATTCTTACAGATAAGCCTTTAAAACAGCACATTACTCCGATTTTATGTAAACTGCATTGGCTGCCTATCAAATATCGAATTTTGTACAAAATACTGACCATAATTCACTCATTATTAAATAACCCTAACTCTTCCTGGCTTTGCTCTATTTTGAGAATATAGAGAGCTTTGATCCTCAAATATGAGCCTTTTGGATGTTCCTTCTGTCAGATTAGCAAGACTAAACGTTACCCGTCAAAGAGCTTTTTCTGTAGCAGGGCCTATACATTGGAATGCCCTACCCAATGCCCTACGCCAAATCTCAAATATTAAGGATTTACAAAAATCATTAAAAACATCTCTCTTTAGAGAAGCATTCAGAACCACTGACTAAGAGACCAGGCAGTTTTCCTTGTTTTATTATGCTGTGCTTATAATGACTTTTATTCTTCCAATTTTTTTCTATCTTTTATGTTTGTTAAATGTAAAGTTAACTTAAGTTTATTTTAATATCTTTAGTTATAAGGATATTAGTAATATTGATATTGATATGTTACTATGTAATTTTATTCATACTTTTATTATTATTTTATTTATTTTTACTTTCACTTTGTTAGTTTAGTATTTATTATTTTTATGCTCAATGTTGTAAACCGTTTTTGTTCAAATTTATTTGTTAAAGACGGTATATAAAAAGTCTAAAATAAATAAATATATAAATAGTGCTGCAGCTGTTAGCAAGGGAAAGGTCCACCACAAAGTCAGTGGACAGATGGGTCCAGGGTTACCTGGAGGCTGGCAATGGCTGTAACAGCCCCCAAGGTCATCCCACCAGTGGTTTTTGCTGTGCACAGGTAGGACAGAAGTCCACATAGGCCCTGACATCTCTCTGCATCTGGGGCCACCAATAATACTGCTGGAGCAGCACAAGAGTCCAGGCCCACCCAGGATGACCTGTGCATGGGAACTGTGGGACCATTCCAATACTTTCTGTCAGAGTCGGCATGGAATGACTGTCTTTCCTGGGGGGATGGTCACAGAAGAGGCCAAGAGAATCCAGACTGGAACAATTATGTGCCTGGGGGGATCAGGTGTGTCTTCTGCCTCAAAGGATTGAGAGAGGGCATCTGCCTGGGCATTCTTGGCTGCAGGCTGGTACCTCACCTCAATGTTGAAACCCACAAAGAACAGGGACCATCAGGCTTGGCAGGCGTTCAGTTGTTCGGCATGGTGGAGATGTTCCAAGTTCTTGTGGTCAGTATATATTATAATCCGATGTTGCGCACCTTCCAACCATTGTCGCCACTCCTTGAGCACCATCTTGATGGCTAGCAATTCCCTGTCTCCAATTCCATAATTCTATTTGGTGGAAGAGAACTTTTGGGAGAAGAAGGAGCAGGGGTGGAGAACCCCCGTACTGGAGTGTTGACTCAGCATGGGACTTATGCCCAAGGAGGAGGTGTTGACTTCTAGGACAAATGGATGTGCGGGGTCTGGATGGTGGAGGCACTGTTCCTGGAGGAAGGACTTCTTCAACTCTAGAAAAGCGGTGACAGCTTTAAGAGGCCAAAGCTTGGTATTGGCTCCCCTCCTGGTGAGTGCCATGAGTGGGGCCTCGATCCAGGAGTAATTGGGGATGAAGTGCCGGTAGTAGTTCGTGAACCCCAAAAACCTCTGCAACGTGCGGAGGCCAGAAGGTTGTGCCCAATCCTGGATACACCTAACCTTCTCTGAATCCATATGGAAGCTGCTGCTGGAAACTATATATCCCAGGAAGGGTAGGGTCTCCTTCTCGAAGACACTTCTCCAGTTTAGCGTATAGTTTATTTGCCCGAAGGCACTGAAGAAGTTGTTGAATGTCTTGGCGATGAGATGTGAGATTCTTTGAAAGATGAGAATGTCGTCGAGGTAAACCATGACACAGATGTACAGTAGATCTCTGAAGGTTTCATTCATCATGTTTTGGAATATTGTGGGGGTGTTACACAGGCCAAAGGGCATCACCAAATATTCATAATGGCCGTCCCACATGTTGAATGCTGTCTTCCATTCAACACCTTGCTTTATTCAAACACTCTGGCTCCCTGGAGGTGGTCAAAGAGCTCAGAAATGAGCAGGAGGGGGTTGCTATCTTTCTTTGTTATCACATTCAGGCCCCAATAATCTATGTAAGGGTGTAGGGAATTGTCTTTTTTGGACACAAAAAAGAACCCTGCCCCAGCGGGAGATGTAGAAGGCCTGATGAAACCTCAATCAAGGTTTTCCTTGACATACTGAGACAGCTTTGGTTTCAGGGATTGGCAAGGGATATACCCTTCCTCATGGAGGGTTATCACTGGGCACTAGATTAATGGAGCAATCAAATGCTCAGTGAGGGGGCTGTGTCTCAGCCTTATTCTTGGAGAACACATCTGCATAATCTGCGCACTGAGGCAGCAGTCCCAACAAGGTTGTGGCCAGGGGAACAGTTGACAGGGGCTCGAGTCATAGAAGGCATGAATCATGGCAACGAACCGCCCAGCTCGTCAGCTGAAGCGATCCCCAGTCGAAATAAGGAGAGTGGAGCTGCAGCCAAGGCAACTCTAACACAATAGGATGCACTGCTTTCTCGATGATGTAGAAGATTATATTCTCCACATGTGTGATACCGATGTGGAGCCGCAGAGGTGCTGTGGCAGTAGTGATCCAACCGTGGATGGAAGAGATAACTAATGGCATTTCCCAAGGAACCACAGGCAGCTTCAGGTGGTCTTCGAGGGCCTTCATAATAAAGTTCCCTCCCCTGCCGGAGCCTACCGACACTAGAGTGGGGAACTTATGGTTGCCCATGGTGATGGACACTGGAAGGGTAACTTGGGGAGCAGGAGTGGTAAAGCCTAGGATCATCTCCCCACTGGCTCCTAGGCTTATGAGTTTTCCAGCTTCTGAGGGCAGTGTGCCAACATGTGCCCCATTCCGGCACAGTAAAGGCAGAGTCCCAAGGTGCGGCAGTGGAGCCTCTCGTCTGGAGAGAGGCAACTCTGTTCAAGTTGCAAAGGTTCCCCAGGGCTTTTCGGTGGTAGGAAGCATTGCCGGTACTGTAGTAAGAAGGCGTGAAAAAGGAAGGGGCCAGCACCACTTGCCTTCCTGGAGGATGCAGCTCCTGGGCCCTGCTCCTGGAGGTGGCGACTGGCCAAACGCAGCAAGAGGTAAAAAGTCTTCAATAGATCTGTAATTCTGTGCACTGATGGCACCAAGGAGTTTTGCATTGATGGTGCCAATTGATTCAATGGTACAGACCAAAAGCATTGATGGTGCAGACTGCACAGAGTTTATTGGTGGGGCAGACTGGACTGAGTGCATTGATGGTACGTTGAGGGCAGCAGGTGCCCGTTGTGTGACCGACGTCGAGTATTTCTTCTCCGATGTAGACGAGCTACGAGATGGAGACAAAGCGTGGAATGCACTGTGGAATATGCTGGTTCCGGGGCCCAGAACTTATGCACCTTGCTCCACCCCAGTACTGCAACAGATCCCAGTCTGGCACCGTGAAGGAGAGAGCTCTGCTGGAGGAGCTCCTACTCGACTCCGCTGATCTGCGCAGCTCCTTCATTTTCCAAGTGCAAACCCCAGGCATTTGTAACCGATATCCTGACATTCTGCAGCCACAAATGCAGTCCCTGAAGCAGCTCGCAGCCTTCTTGGAACCGGACGTCTTTTGCTCTTTTTCTTTTATAGAGCACTGAAATGCTGTTTGAGGAGCTGCCAAGGCAGTGAGGAAACATTTTCAATAAACAATGCCTAAAGGCGATAAATGAAAGCATTTTAAGAGAGGATCCCCGCCAGTGCAGAAGCTTTGACAAAAAAAACCCTCAGGGCCACCCCAAGGCTGCGTGCATAAGGAAACTCCTGCAAATGCTGAGTAGTAAAACTGATTTACTAGCTATTATTAGCATCAGTGGCATGGGATCTTCTTAGTTTTTAGGTACTTGCCAGGTTCTTATGGCCTGGATTGGCCACTGTTGGAAACAGGATGCTGGGCTTGATGGACCCTTGGTCTGACCCAGCAAGGCAATTTCTTATGTTCTTATGTTCTTGTTCTGAGCTAGAGAGAGGGTCCGTTCAGTGACTTCGGATGATGCCACGCATGTGTCATGGGCTATTTCAGCCCTTCTTATGCAGAATTGCTCTAACCCAGTTGTGAATCAACAATTGAAAGCTTAATTGAAAGAACAAGATTTAGCAAGCTGCCTGGAGTTTCAAATAGTTTAGTTCAGCACGGATATCAAAAGACAGCGCGTTCCTTAAAACAGGGGCTTGGAAGCTGGATGCAGAATGTCGCCTCCCCCTTAATCTCAAGACGGAGGAGGAGGAGGAGGAATTTATAAAAAGCTTCTGCAAAGAGGAGCAGAAAGCTCTAGGTGGAGCAGAAGCAGATCCGCCCGGGGTAATACGGTTGGCCCCTACAAAACAGCTCGGAAACCCAAATCTCGAATTGTAAACTTAATCAGGAGAAGACAGTGCAGCTTACCCAAGTCAAAAATCGTTTTGGCGTCAGTGGTTTGCAGAAGCTGTAGCCACTGGCAGGCCAAGGTGCAGAATGAGTAGCTCTCACCAGTTCAGGGGGTTTATTCTCTCTCCCTCACTGACTCTCACATCTTGGAAAGGTGACGTGTTAAGGCTTAAGTGAAGTATCACCGGCAGACTCCGGAATAACCAATGTTACGGCTGCAGAGGGTAATTCTATCACTCCTCTTAACCTCTGAATATACACCGTACGCGTAGATTTTACGGAGCATTTTCAAAGCAAATCTACGCAAATGAGTTCGCCTGGCCTCAGAAACAATACAGTGCCAGTACAAATAGACTTTATAAAAGCACATTTTAATTTGAGGAAAGTGTACCAGGACGCACCAGTCCACGAGTGAATTGTGCACATTTTTCCTATCCTACAACTTCACGCCCAAGTTAAGAAGGAGTTTAGTGCTGGCGTGAGTATTTATTTATTTATTTATTTATTTATTAACTTTTATTTACCGACATTCGTGCAGCACATCATGCCGGTTTACAAAGAACTCAGATGGGCGATACAGTAAAACATTAAAACAAAACGATGTATGAAGAATAAAATAAAGTAAAACCATGCACGCCAGTTGGGCGATACAATAAAACATTAAAACAAAACGATGTATGAAGAATAAAATAAAGTAAAACCATGCACGCCAGTTTCAGCTCTCCATGGAAATCCCATCTTCAGTGATTCTCCCCCAAATGCAGAGAGGGGTGTGAGCTTCACTAATGCTGGAAGGGTAACTCCTGGTCAGTTTCTGTGGGCCCAGGGTGCTGGGGACCTGGATTCAGGATTTATCTGCAGAAAAACATGGTTTATGCTCTTTTAAACTCCTGGGGCATTCAGTGCTCATAGCTGCATAAGTAGGACGACTCGTCCAGCTATCAAGTGGGCTGCTGAATATCCGGATATATTGAGCTGGACATCCAGACAGGTCTTTTAGCCACATAAAACGTGGGCAGGCAGTGGGCGGATCAAGGCGCTGTTACTTATCCGGTTAAGTTAATGGGATAAGCTGGACCAGCCATAGAGCTAAGTATCAATTTGTGGGTGGATATAGCTGAATATTCCTTCCAACTTAGCCGGATATAGCTGAATATTCAGTCCCTGATGCATTAGCATATCGTTAGCTTATTGCATTGAGAGTTAACCCTTTTTTAGTGCATGAGGAAAGAAAATGTAGGCTGAAGTTTAGCTCACGTTATTATACACATCTGGGCCTGAGACAGGAGCAAGTACAACCGAGCCTGGCCCATCCTGACCTTGATGACATGAACCCTCCTGCTCACCCCGCCGATGAGGAATAACTGCTGAGGAATAACTGTGGGCCCTTTTTCTATGACCTCCCTGCACAATAAGGGAGCAGACTGATGCAGTAGCTGTGATTACCCTAAGAGAAGCGGGAACTACATTTCCATGCATGCACTGTGAGGAAACCTAACTCTCCCAAAGCTGCTCCTCCCTCAGAAGCTTTCCAGTGCTGTCGTGTCTTTAATATCCTTAACTTGGATTTAGAGTATTAAAGGGTCCTCTTTGTTCCGTCCTCAAGGGGATACAATTAAGCATTTGATCAGCCTTGCAGGAAGTGGTGGAAGATAAAGCTCCAACCTCAGGAATGCAATGAGAAACAGCAACCAGGAATGAAAGGAAGAGCAGCAGCAGTAGAAAGTGGCTTTTGCCATGCCCTGCTTGTTGTGTGGGGGTGGAAAAGCCTTTAAAGTGGATCAAGCACCTCAAAATGCTAAAGCACAAAGCTTTGCTTCACAATTCCTTCACCAGGAGCCCTTTCATCCCAGGGCGGCTCGGAGTTTTAGAAGCCAATGCCCAGCCCAGCCCAGTAATCCTTTGTCACTGGGATTAAATGCAAGGGGACTTCCCTGCCAGCAGTTGTGAGCAGTGCACCAGACCCAGACAATGGGTGAAAGGGACACTGGGTTTGCAACGGAGCTCAGGCAATGAATGCGCTGAGCACAGGGCACAATGATAAAAAAAAAAGTGGACCATTCGCTCAGTCGTTGCCTTTTTAAAAGGCAGGCAGAGGTGACTGATTCCTACCTGGGGAGGGCGAGAAGATCTTTGATGACCTGAGGCCCAGCTATAAAGCCCTTTAACTTATGATCGCTGTAGAATGATTGATTACCTTGCTTGGGAACTATAAACACAGACTGGAATATTTCTTGTTAGAGAACGCAAAAGAAAACCTCTTACTTGGATAACGGATAAAATGGAAGAGAGAGTAAATACAGAACGGGGAGACAGACAGTAGAGAAAGAGTCTGCTGGTTCCTGACAGTAGAGCAAATTGCACAGCTACAAAGCTGGAGAGAGCGAGGAATTGCTGGTGAATATATTGGAGAACTAATTGATTAATGGTAATCAGAGGGCGACAGAGGTACACACTATACTAGGTTTGTGACACAGCCCTCCCGCTGCAGGGGTTTAAGGCTGGCAGTAAGGTGACGGAGGCTTGATATGACCCTCCCTCTGCCACGTGTGGCACGGCTACACAGGTTACTTCCTGCTGCTCGGCCTGCGGGACATCCATACGTCAAGTACTTTCTGCACCCCTGATGGTGCTGTATAAGCAGTAATTCCACATAACTTAACACTTTATATCTATTTCAAAAATAAGGAAAATTAACTTTTATCATCGTCTCTTCTCATTTTTTGATGCAAATGGCTAAATATTCCCTGCATCTGATCCGTGCAACTTTACTAAAGGATTAAGTGCACGTACACTACAGGAAGGGATGCTGACCCACCTGAAAAGGTAAGAGGAGGAAGGTGCAGGGTTTCCTCATCCCCTAAGGAGGAAAGAGATCTAGGCGTCATAGTGGATAACACATTGAAATCGTCGGCTCAGTGTGCTGCGGCAGTCAAAAAAGCAAACAGAATGTTGGGAATTATTAGAAAGGGAATGGTGAATAAAACGGAAAATGTCATAATGCCTCTGTATCGCTCCATGGTGAGACCACACCTTGAATACTGTGTACAATTCTGGTCGCCACATCTCAAAAAAGATATAATTGCGATGGAGAAGGTACAGAGAAGGGCTACCAAAATGATAAGGGGATGGAACAGCTCCCCTATGAGGAAAGGCTGAAGAGGTTAGGACTTTTCAGTTTGGAGAAGAGACGGCTGAGGGGAGATATGATAGAGGTGTTTAAAATCATGAGAGGTCTAGAACGGGTAGATGTGAATCGGTTATTTACTCTTTCGGATAGTAGAAAGACTAGGGGGCATTCCATGAAGTTAGCAAGTAGCACATTTAAGACTAATCAGAGAAAATTCTCTCATGCAACGCACAATAAAGCTCTGGAATTTGTTGCCAGAGGATGTGGTTAGTGCAGTTAGTGTAGCTGGGTTCAAAAAAGGTTTGGATAAGTTCTTGGAGGAGAAGTCCACTAACTGCTATTAATCAAGTTTACTTAGGGAATAGCCACTGCTATTAATTGCATCAGTAGCATGGGATCTTCTTAGTGTTTGGGTACTTGCCAGGTTCTTGTGGCCTGGATTGGCCACTGTTGGAAACAGGATGCTGGGCTTGATGGTCCCTTGGTCTGACCCAGCATGGCAATTTCTTATGTTCTTATTTCAGCAATCACCAGAGAATTGCCTTTATCTCCAGTTCTCTCTGTTTGTTTTGTTATATATCTCTCTGTATATATTGTCCAGCAGTTTTTCCTCCTGTTTCTTTGGGCTTCCAGCTCAATCAGAACCAGGGCTGGGATCTGGCACATTGAGACTTTGCAACTACCCAGGCATTTTCCCCTTCCCAACTTGCTCGGCCCAGTCATAAGAACATAAGAACATGCCATACTGGGTCAGACCAAGGGTCCATCAAGCCCAGCATCCTGTTTCCAACAGAGGCCAAACCAGGCCACAAGAACCTGTCAAGTATCCAAAAACTGCGGTTTCTGAGGAAGCGTAAAACTTACTTGAAGGAAAATGACTTTAGGACAGTTAAGAACATAAGAAGTGCCATACTGGGTCAGAACAAAGGTCCATCGAGCCCAGCATCCTGTTTCCAACAGTGGCCAATCCAGGCCATAAGAACCTGGCAAGTACCCAAAAACTAAGTCTATTCCATGTAACCATTGCTAATGGCAGTGGCTATTCTCTAAGTGAACTTAATAGCAGGTAATGGACTTCTCCTCCAAGAACTTATCCAATCCTTTTTTAAACACAGCTATACTAACTGCACTAACCACATCCTCTGGCAACAAATTCCAGAGTTTAATTGTGCGTTGAGTGAAAAAGAACTTTCTCCGATTAGTTTTAAATGTGCCCCATGCTAACTTCATGGAGTGCCCCGTAGTCCTTCTATTATCCGAAAGAGTAAATAACCGATTCACATCTACCCGTTCTAGACCTCTCATGATTTTAAACATCTCTATCATATCCCCCCTCAGTCGTCTCTTCTCCAAGCTGAAAAGTCCTAACCTCTTCAGCCTTTCCTCATAGGGGAGCTGTTCCATTCCCCTTATCATTCTGGTAGTCCTTCTCTGTACCTTCTCCATCGCAATCACATCTTTTCTGAGATGTGGCGCTACAGCCCTCGTGGACCCCAGCAGGCCTTAATCCGGCCACTAGGTCTTACCGTTGTGCAGTGACTCTGACTCTTTCCCCACAGGGGCTGTGAACGCTGCCTCTGCAGCATCCCCAGTCCTGGCCAGTCCGGGGAGCAGACTCCTGGCCCAGATCCCCCTCGTTACTGTGCACGGATCTGCCACTGGGCCAGGGCACTGCTTGCTTATTACAAAATATGATTCAGTTGTTGAAAAAGACGTAATCCCTTTCTTTTACTCTACCCAGCAGCCGCGCCTCAGTCAGAAGCAGATCCTGCTGGAGCTAGAGCGTGCCACCAGCTTTCATGTACAATCTCCTGGGGCTTTACCCCCATCCTTAACTCTGTCCCACCTCCTCTCTAACCCAGGCTTCTCTCCTCTTGCCTTGCAGGATGCTCTCTGTCCTCTGCTGGCTGACCCTACTGCTGCTGCCACTCGGCTCCCACGCCCAGAAGTTACCCACCAGGGATGAGGAATTATTCCAGATGCAGATCAGGGACAAGACTCTTTTCCATGACTCGTCCGTAGTGCCAGATGGAGCTGAAATCAGCGGTTTCCTCTTCCGGAACACTCCGAAAAGGTATTCGCAAAACACACACTGTTCCTGACCCTGTTAGCACAGGGCACTCAGTGAGGAAAAGCCAAGTACTGAATGGTCTACAGACATGGAGAGGAGACAGTGAATGCGGCAGCAGCCTTTACCGATGGAACAAGAGCCATCGGCCATAATGGCATCCACTGAGCAGCACCATTCTCCCTCCTTACTGCAGTACCCAGGCACTGCTGGTTCTCCTCCCTAGAGCGAAGGATGCTCTGTGCCCCTGCCAGGCTTTCTGACTTCTCTTACACTTTCTACATCCACCGCCTCCCGTGGATGACCCATCCCACACAGCTACCCACCGCCTTTCCCGTGAAAAGAAATATTTTCTAAAGTTTCTCTTCGGTCTAACACCGCTGGCTCTCATGCCATGACCCCTTCTTACAGAATGTCCTTCCCGCTGATGGACAGAGCCGTACTGGAAGCTCCGTAAGTGCAGCTTAACCCGTTCTCCGCTCACTCCCATTTTGAAAGAAGTTTATATCGCAGCACTCCGGGAACGGGCGGAGAACGGATTAAGCTGTATTTATGAAACTTCCAATACAGCTCGGTGAGAAAGCAGAGACGTTTGTGGTTATTTGGTGAGCTGTTACCCCTGATGAAGATTTCATTTGGGAACCTGGCCCCGTCGGGAAAGAGCGCTACCAAGTAATTTTGTTCGGCGTCCTGTCCAGCTTACTTTTCATCAGCGTTCATTCAGCTAAGTATTACTTCTTCAATTTTGTCTGTTTAAACAACGGGATTAAGTCTCACGAAGCAATTTTCGATAAGCGATTCAACAGTGTCCTGTTGGCTAAGCCTTCATTAATTTGTGTACGCATAACTACGGGACATTTTGTTATTACGAATCATCTCGACATAAGTAAGCATTGCTAAGCCTATGTTGACACTAGGGTGTGGACAATTCCCATTTTTGCATAACAACAATTACATTTGAATAGGTTGAATTTAGTTTTTGAATTTTGAAAAAATATTTTAAAGAAACAATAAGGGGGATGGTGGCATGTTCGTGATTCGAAAAAGAATGGGGGGAACCTGGATGGTACCCTTTCATTCAATTTTAGGAAACAACCACCACTCTCTTAAAAAGTTTTTTTCTTGGATGAAAAGTTTTCTTGAATTCGTTTTGAGTCACAGAAGGGTTAAAAATTAAACATATATGTTTTGGTAAATTAGAATTTGTAGGACTATTGGTTTTTTGAATAATCAAATAGCTTTGGTACTATCTACATTTGTGGTTTTCGTTTCTTAGTTTGTTTTTACAGCAGATTTTCTTTATCCTCACCAATGCATGGAGGAGTCAGAGCAGAGCCGGGACATTGGGCCCCTGGTGGGAGGAGTCAGAACAGAGCTGGGACATTGGGCCCCTGGTGGGAGGAGTCAGAGCAGAGCCGGGACATTGGGCCCCTGGTGGGAGGAGTCAGAGCAGAGCCGGGACATTGGGCCCCTGGTGGGAGGAGTCAGAGCAGAGCTGGGACATTGGGCCCCTGGTGGGAGGAGTCAGAACAGAGCTGGGACATTGGGCCCCTGGTGGGAGGAATCAGAACAGAGCTGGGACATTGGGCCCCTGGTGGGAGGAGTCAGAGCAGAGCCGGGACATTGGGCCCCTGGTGGGAGGAGTCAGAGCAGAGCCGGGACATTGGGCCCCTGGTGGGAGGAATCAGAACAGAGCTGGGACATTGGGCCCCTGGTGGGAGGAGTCAGAGCAGAGCCAGGACATTGGGCCCCTGGTGGGAGGAGTCAGAGCAGAGCCGGGACATTGGGCCCCTGGTGGGAGGAGTCAGAACAGAGCCGGGACATTGGGCCCCTGGAGGGAGGAGTCAGAGCAGAGGCGGGACATTGGGCCCCTGGTAGGAGGAGTCAGAGCAGAGCCGGGACATTGGGCCCCTGGTGGGAGGAGTCAGAGCAGAGCCGGGACATTGGGCCCCTGGTGGGAGGAGTCAGAGCAGAGCCGGGACATTGGGCCCCTGGTGGGAGGAGTCAGAGCAGAGCCGGGACATTGGGCCCCTGGTGGGAGGAGTCAGAGCAGAGCCGGGACATTGGGCCCCTGGTGGGAGGAGTCAGAACAGAGCCGGGACATTGGGCCCCTGGTGGGAGGAGCCAGAGCAGAGCCGGGACATTGGGCCCCTAGTGGGAGGAGTCAGAGCAGAGCCGGGACATTGGGCCCCTGGTGGGAGGAGTCAGAGCAGAGCCGGGACATTGGGCCCCTGGTGGGAGGAGTCAGAACAGAGCCGGGACATTGGGCCCCTGGTGGGAGGAGTCAGAACAGAGCCGGGACATTGGGCCCCTGGTGGGAGGAGTCAGAGCAGAGCCGGGACATTGGGCCCCTGGTGGGAGGAGTCAGAACAGAGCCGGGACATTGGGCCCCTGGTGGGAGGAGTCAGAGCAGAGCCGGGACATTGGGCCCCTGGTGGGAGGAGTCAGAACAGAGCCAGGACATTGGGCCCCTAGTGGGAGGAATCAGAACAGAGCTGGGACATTGGGCCCCTGGTGGGAGGAGTCAGAGCAGAGCCGGGATATTGGGCCCCTGGTGGCAGGAGTCAGAACAGAGCCGGGACATTGGGCCCCTGGTGGGAGGAGTCAGAGCAGAGCCAGGACATTGGGCCCCTGGTGGGAGGAATCAGAACAGACCTGGGACATTGGGCCCCTGGTGGGAGGAGTCAGAGCAGAGCCGGGATATTGGGCCCCTGGTGGGAGGAGTCAGAACAGAGCTGGGACATTGGGCCCCTGGTGGGAGGAGTCAGAACAGAGCTGGGACATTGGGCCCCTGGTGGGAGGAGTCAGAACAGAGCCAGGACATTGGGCCCCTAGTGGGAGGAGTCAGAGCAGAGCCGGGACATTGGGCCCCTGGTGGGAGGAGTCAGAGCAGAGCCGGGACATTGGGCCCCTGGTGGGAGGAGTCAGAGCAGAGCCGGGACATTGGGCCCCTGGTGGGAGGAATCAGAACAGAGCTGGGACATTGGGCCCCTGGTGGGAGGAGTCAGAGCAGAGCCGGGATATTGGGCCCCTGGTGGGAGGAGTCAGAACAGAGCCGGGACATTGGGCCCCTGGTGGGAGGAGTCAGAACAGAGCCAGGACATTGGGCCCCTAGTGAGAGGAGTCAGAGCAGAGCCGGGACATTGGGCCCCTGGTGGGAGGAGTCAGAACAGAGCCGGGACATTGGGCCCCTGGTGGGAGGAGTCAGAGCAGAGCCGGGATATTGGGCCCCTGGTGGGAGGAGTCAGAACAGAGCCGGGACATTGGGCCCCTGGTGGGAGGAGTCAGAACAGAGCCAGGACATTGGGCCCCTAGTGGGAGGAGTCAGAGCAGAGCCGGGACATTGGGCCCCTGGTGGGAGGAGTCAGAACAGAGCCGGGACATTGGGCCCCTGGTGGGAGGAGTCAGAGCAGAGCCGGGACATTGGGCCCCTGGTGGGAGGAGTCAGAGCAGAGCCGGGACATTGGGCCCCTGGTGGGAGGAGTCAGAGCAGAGCCGGGACATTGGGCCCCTGGTGGGAGGAGTCAGAACAGAGCTGGGACATTGGGCCCCTGGTGGGAGGAGTCAGAGCAGAGCCGGGACATTGGGCCCCTGGTGGGAGGAGTCAGAGCAGAGCCGGGACATTGGGCCCCTGGTGGGAGGAGTCAGAGCAGAGCTGGGACATTGGGCCCCTGGTGGGAGGAGTCAGAACAGAGCTGGGACATTGGGCCCCTGGTGGGAGGAATCAGAACAGAGCTGGGACATTGGGCCCCTGGTGGGAGGAGTCAGAGCAGAGCCAGGACATTGGGCCCCTGGTGGGAGGAGTCAGAACAGAGCCGGGACATTGGGCCCCTGGTGGGAGGAGTCAGAGCAGAGGCGGGACATTGGGCCCCTGGTAGGAGGAGTCAGAGCAGAGCCGGGACATTGGACCCCTGGTGGGAGGAGTCAGAACAGAGCCGGGACATTGGGCCCCTGGTGGGAGGAGTCAGAACAGAGCCGGGACATTGGGCCCCTGGTGGGAGGAGTCAGAGCAGAGCCGGGACATTGGGCCCCTGGTGGGAGGAGTCAGAACAGAGCCGGGACATTGGGCCCCTGGAGGGAGGAGTCAGAGCAGAGGCGGGACATTGGGCCCCTGGTAGGAGGAGTCAGAGCAGAGCAGGGACATTGGGCCCCTGGTGGGAGGAGTCAGAACAGAGCCGGGACATTGGGCCCCTGGTGGGAGGAGTCAGAGCAGAGCCGGGACATTGGGCCCCTGGTGGGAGGAGTCAGAGCAGAGCCGGGACATTGGGCCCCTGGTGGGAGGAGTCAGAGCAGAGCCGGGACATTGGGCCCCTGGTGGGAGGAGTCAGAACAGAGCCGGGACATTGGGCCCCTGGTAGGAGGAGTCAGAACAGAGCTGGGACATTGGGCCCCTGGTGGGAGGAGTCAGAGCAGAGCTGGGACATTGGGCCCCTGGTGGGAGGAGTCAGAGCAGAGCCAGGACATTGGGCCCCTGGTGGGAGGAGTCAGAGCAGAGCCGGGACATTGGGCCCTTGGTGGGAGGAGTCAGAACAGAGCCAGGACATTGGGCCCCTGGTGGGAGGAGTCAGAGCAGAGCCGGGACATTGGGCCCCTGGTGGGAGGAGTCAGAGCAGAGCCGGGACATTGGGCCCCTGGTGGGAGGAGTCAGAACAGAGCCGGGACATTGGGCCCCTGGTGGGAGGAGTCAGAGCAGAGCCGGGACATTGGGCCCCTAGTGGGAGGAGTCAGAGCAGAGCCGGGACATTGGGCCCCTGGTGGGAGGAGTCAGAGCAGAGCCGGGACATTGGGCCCCTGGTGGGAGGAATCAGAACAGAGCCGGGACATTGGGCCCCTGGTGGGAGGAGTCAGAACAGAGCCGGGACATTGGGCCCCTGGTGGGAGGAGTCAGAACAGAGCCGGGACATTGGGCCCCTGGTGGGAGGAGTCAGAGCAGAGCCGGGACATTGGGCCCCTGGTGGGAGGAGTCAGAACAGAGCCGGGACATTGGGCCCCTAGTGGGAGGAATCAGAACAGAGCTGGGACATTGGGCCCCTGGTGGCAGGAGTCAGAGCAGAGCCGGGATATTGGGCCCCTGGTGGCAGGAGTCAGAACAGAGCCGGGACATTGGGCCCCTGGTGGGAGGAGTCAGAGCAGAGCCAGGACATTGGGCCCCTGGTGGGAGGAATCAGAACAGAGCTGGGACATTGGGCCCCTGGTGGGAGGAGTCAGAGCAGAGCCGGGATATTGGGCCCCTGGTGGGAGGAGTCAGAACAGAGCTGGGACATTGGGCCCCTGGTGGGAGGAGTCAGAACAGAGCTGGGACATTGGGCCCCTGGTGGGAGGAGTCAGAACAGAGCCAGGACATTGGGCCCCTAGTGGGAGGAGTCAGAGCAGAGCCGGGACATTGGGCCCCTGGTGGGAGGAGTCAGAGCAGAGCCGGGACATTGGGCCCCTGGTGGGAGGAGTCAGAGCAGAGCCGGGACATTGGGCCCCTGGTGGGAGGAATCAGAACAGAGCCGGGACATTGGGCCCCTGGTGGGAGGAGTCAGAGCAGAGCCGGGATATTGGGCCCCTGGTGGGAGGAGTCAGAACAGAGCCGGGACATTGGGCCCCTGGTGGGAGGAGTCAGAACAGAGCCAGGACATTGGGCCCCTAGTGGGAGGAGTCAGAGCAGAGCCGGGACATTGGGCCCCTGGTGGGAGGAGTCAGAACAGAGCCGGGACATTGGGCCCCTGGTGGGAGGAGTCAGAACAGAGCCGGGACATTGGGCCCCTGGTGGGAGGAGTCAGAACAGAGCCGGGACATTGGGCCCCTGGTGGGAGGAGTCAGAACAGAGCCGGGACATTGGGCCCCTGGTGGGAGGAGTCAGAACAGAGCCGGGACATTGGGCCCCTGGTGGGAGGAGTCAGAACAGAGCCGGGACATTGGGCCCCTAGTGGGAGGAGTCAGAGCAGAGCCGGGACATTGGGCCCCTGGTGGGAGGAGTCAGAGCAGAGCCGGGACATTGGGCCCCTGGTGGGAGGAGTCAGAACAGAGCTGGGACATTGGGCCCCTGGTGGGAGGAGTCAGAACAGAGCCGGGACATTGGGCCCCTAGTGGGAGGAATCAGAACAGAGCTGGGACATTGGGCCCCTAGTGGGAGGAATCAGAACAGAGCTGGGACATTGGGCCCCTGGTGGGAGGAGTCAGAACAGAGCCAGGACATTGGGCCCCTAGTGGGAGGAATCAGAACAGAGCTGGGACATTGGGCCCCTGGTGGGAGGAGTCAGAGCAGAGCCGGGATATTGGGCCCCTGTGGGAGGAGTCAGAACAGAGCCGGGACATTGGGCCCCTGGTGGGAGGAGTCAGAGCAGAGCCGGGACATTGGGCCCCTGGTGGGAGGAATCAGAACAGAGCTGGGACATTGGGCCCCTGGTGGGAGGAGTCAGAACAGAGCCAGGACATTGGGCCCCTGGTAGGAGGAATCAGGACAGAGCCAGGACATTGAGCCCCTGGTGGGAGGAGCCAGAGCAGAGCTGGGACATTGGGCCCCTGGTGGGAGGAGTCAGAACAGAGCCAGGACATTGGGCCCCTGGTGGGAGGAGTCAGGACAGAGCCAGGACATGGAGCGACAGGTGGGAGAAGTCAGGATGGAGCTGGGACGTTGAACCCCCCCAGGTGAGAGGAGAAAGGACAGAGCCGAGGTAGGAAAAGGAGAAAGGGCAGAGCCAGGACACCGATACCCAGGTGGGAAGGATTCCAACCATCAAGCAAGAAAATTTCAAAGAAATTCTTCAGGATGTATTGTAAACCTCGATGTGCGCCTGCCACATAGCAACCACTGCTGCTGTCACTGCTACTGCGCTGCTCCGTTCTTCCCCCATTCCCCTCCGCTGCTAATGGTGCAGGCAGACAGCAAGATTACTGGCTCCTCCAGTTCCCTTTGAGTGTGTGCAAGCACGAGGCAGGGGATGTGAACATCACACAATTCCCCCAGGACCAGAAGAACCTGAGAAATTAGTAAAGTTGCTGCGTTGTTAGTTACTGCACGCTTAATGCCATGTTAGGGTTATTCTATGCAAGTCACAGGCAGGAGATCCTGAAGCGCTGTAGAAGGGTGTCCAGGACTCTCTAGAGGAGATGCCCCTGCATCTCGAACGGGAGAACACTTCAGTGAAGAGACTGCATGGACTACCAGAAGCCAGGAGGTATCTGCCCTTACTTGCCAGTGCTCGTGCCCGGTCATCCCTGCATGCAAACCCAGGTTTCTGTGGGGCAGCCACTGCTATCTGGATTGAGCCAGCATCCCATCCCCAAAGCTGCAGGCGTGCAGCATGGAGGAAACAGAAAAACCTCTCGTTTTCAGGAACCCTGAGACCTAAAACTGTAAGTGGGCTCTGCCTGCAGCATCACTGCTGTTTAAAAGCTGTGTGCGCAAAATAAGTTCATTCATTTCTTATTATACCCATCTTCCCAAGTAAACAAACCCTGCTCCAGGGTACGGTTAGACAATTTGGCAACAATCCCTCATCCCACCCCTAAATAAACTTCTTGGATCGATTCTGGGTGAACCATCCTTTGCTACACAGCACCACTGACCCCACAACCTCAAGGGCAGGATGGGGAGAGGAACTCAAACATGTAACAACTGGTGTCAGCAGTAGGATTACTAGCCAAGGAAGTCAGTGCAGCTGAGACCATGGCAGAGACTGCCCAGCGTTTGGCTGCAAGGGTAGCGAGGAACTGGATATCCACCAGACCCTCCTTCAACAGTCAGCACCCACGGACTGAGAAGACTTTGATGCCTCGAGGACAGATATCCTTCTGGAAGTCATCAAATGCTAGGGCCCTGTCCTTCACCGCACAAAGGGGTCCGGCCGAGGGATCGCAGATACCATGAACCCCAAGTGGGAAGGAAGTAGAGAGAAGACCTGGTCTCTACAAATCCCATGGGAAGGACACCTTCCAAGGGGGGGGGGGGGGCAACGCCTACAGCAATGTGTAGCCAGCCTACTCGCAATCTTACCTCCCCATGGATATCGCCAGACCAAGCTCTCCAATGTCCTCCTGTCTTCCACCCACACCACATTATGCCAAACACCTGCCTACAGCTACCCTGCATGAATTATATTTCAATACAATACAGGTAGTGCATGCAAATCTATGAAATGCATATTCATTGTGGATATCCAGAAAACCAGGCCTGTCTGTGGCTC
Organism: Rhinatrema bivittatum; assembly: GCF_901001135.1. Lineage (NCBI taxonomy): Eukaryota > Metazoa > Chordata > Amphibia > Gymnophiona > Rhinatrematidae > Rhinatrema > Rhinatrema bivittatum. The sequence continues at coordinate 602,402 of NC_042615.1, forward strand.
TTGAGGACTGGAGTAGGACTGGGTAGTCAAAAAGAAACAAGAAACCACAGTGGATCCAGCTGTAAAATCACCACATCATCAGACAGGTAATCAAAAAAGGACTCGGTTGACAAGGGTAACTCAGTTTAAGACATAAGAAGTTGCCGTTCTGGATCAGACCAAGGGTCCATCAACCCAGCATCCTGTTTCTAATCCAGGATACAAGTTCCTAGCAAGTACCCAAACATTAAATAGATCCAATGCTACTAATGCCAGTAATAAGCAGTGGCTATTCCCTAAGTCAACTTGATTAATAGCAGTTTATGGACTTTTCCAGGAACTTGTCCAAATCTTTTTTAAATCCAGCTACCTTAACCACATCCTCTGGCAATGAATTCCAGAGCTTAATTGTGTGTTGAGTGAAAAATAATTTCTCCAATGTGTTTAAAATGTGCCACATGCTAACTTCATGGAGGGTCCCCTAGTCCTTGTATTATCTGAGAAAGTAGAGATAACCAGTTCACATTTATCCGTTCTAGTCCTCTCTTGATTATATAGACCTCTTCATATCCCCCCTAGAAGAGAGAGGGTCTAGAATTCATGGCAGCTAAAGGCTGATCTCTCAAAAAGGGTTCAAAAGTAAAATGGTGAAACAAATGGAGTAGTGGCCCTATACAGAGGCAATAAAAGGGAGCAAGACACTCTCCTGAGCTGCAGTAGGGACTCCCACACCTGGAGGATCCCCTCTGTAGTCAGTGTCCCCACTATAATCAGGACTGGAAGTGTGGGTACCCTCACATAAAAGACGCTCGGAATTATATAGCAACAACAGTTAATCATTTATTTTTTCCTGGATAACCAGCAAACTATGTGCAAGATAGTAAAGGGAATGGCAAACTAATGAAGACGGCTGTAGTCTATAGTTATTCACAGCTTAGGTACAACTTTATGTTTGACCAGTAAAGACGCTCAACCAGCGTGTTCAACTCCTCTTGAGAACTTCTTCAATATCTCAAACAATTTCAGATTACTATTGCCTTCCCATCACCATGGAGATGTGTATCAGATCATACAGACTACATTTTCTCACCAACACTCTACCATAGCGTGAGGTAGCTTCTTTTTTCCGAATTTCTATGTCCAACTTCTCCGAATTCAAGCTTCAAATACTCACCCATGGACCACCGAGCCCCTCAGTGGCTCCTGGCACCTCATTCCTTTGAAGTGGATCTGGACCTCCCGAGGTACACTTTTCTTGTACCCCTTTCTCTGCTCTGACACCCTGTCCCCTGGCAAGGGTCAACTCCACATGAAGCCTTCATGTTATGCGTGCAGCCCGCGGCAGCCCCACGATGCGGCCCTCTCACCTTTTCAGACTGACTCCAGCTCCTGGCTCCTCTTCACTGGCGGCGGTGGGCCGCCAGCTCCGACCTCGGGTTTCCTCCAGTGCCTCCGGCCCTGCCACGCTACCCAGTGTTGCCAGCCATGATGTCCCTGTTGGTCGGGCCTCTCTGCGTGGCCCGTGGAGAGAAGCCATCAGCACCGCACCCCTTCCTAGGCGTGCACACGCGTATCATTGATTCCTTTAAAGGGCCCGCAGTGGGAACCTGGCCGCGGACCCAGATGCTGTCGTCAGACTCTTCAGCATATAAAAGCTCAGGCCTCGCTCCATAGCGTTGCCTTTGCAACAGGTCTCCTCATACTCCAAGTACTTGTTGCTGATCCTAGATTTGTCTCATCGTTGTTTTCCTGTTTTCCTGTGGTTTTCGGTTCCTGTTCTCCTTGTTCCTGTTTGTCTTTATGTTGGACTGACTCTCTGGATTTGACCTCTGCTCTGCCTAACTACTCTTCACCTTCTCTCCAGCCACAGACTTCCGCTACACCTGACTACTCTTCAGCTTATCTCCAGCCCCGGACATCTGCTACGCCTGACTACTCTTCAGCCTCTCTCCAGTCCTGGACCTCCGCTACGCCTGACCACACCTGACTTCTCCGTGCCCAGACCACTGCCTTGATTGACCACGCCTGCCTTCTCCGTGCCCAGACCACTGCCTTGATTGACTACGCCTGTCTTGTCCGTGCCCTGACCCTTGCTTTGAATGACTACGCTAGACTCTCCTGTGTCCAGAGTTCTACGTTGCTTGCCACAACTTCCACTCGCCGCCAGCTCTGATCCTAGCCTGTCAGTGACGCCTCCTCTTGCCTATCCTCTGGAAATGGACTTTCAAGGCTTAGGCCTTCATTTGCTTGAGTGCCTTCAGTTCCTCATTGTTCCTTTGGCGCCTGAGTTCCAGTACCGAATCCAGTCCAGGATAGGACTACGCCATCTACTGGCTGCTGTCTCTGGGCTGAATCACCTTTCATCTCTAGCTAACCTCGAGGCCCACCTAAATCCTGTCAGCCCCGGCACCCAAAGGCTCAACCTGAGTGGAATGAGGGCTGGTGTAGGTGAAGCTCCAGCGGCCTCAAGCTTCAGCCCATTCCACCTGCAGACGGTGGGGACCTGTAGGTCCTCGCCTACGGGTTGCATCAACCCCACCTCAGCCCAAGGGCACCTCCGACGCAACACTTCACCTTTGACCAATCCAGACTGCGCTCCTTGGGAATTCCTGCGGAAACCTAGAAGAAGAATTTCTCCTCTGCCTTGGGTTTTTCTCCTAGTGGGGCCCTCTCCTCGTAAAGGGGTCTTTGGGCTCCTCCTTGTGTCCAACCCTAGAGCATGGTGGATTCTTCTCCCCACCAAACATTAACCCAGAATTCATTACCTCACAACCCCTTCCCAAAAAGGATCTTTGTCTTCACCCTCTGAAAGAGATTAACCAAATTACAACCCAGTAACTTCCCCAATAAACTTCAGGGGAATATCATACACCTTGATCTTTTGACCAGTCACACTTCCATCTAATGGCGGCTCACTATGCGGTCAATTTTAAAAGCATCACTCATGCAAAAATGCCCACATACTGGGGTATGTGGGCCGTGTGTGAGCAACGTGGGTATACTGTGAATACACTAAAAATAAGGAGCGGAAAAGGAGCAGAGCATGAGCAGGGCATGGGTGTTCCGGGCGGGGGCAAGTTCTGCATGTAATTCCGTATTTTAACACGAGAGAGACCAAGGCATGCATAATGTTACTGCTGCTCCAGATGAGGAGCAAGTCTGGAGGACAGGGTGAGGGGTCTGCGTGAACGGGGGAGGGATGCAGTATGAAGAACCAGAGGGTCTTGAAGACACCACACTACCCACAAAAAGTGTATGTGTTGGTTGGGGGACTGTAGAGACTCCCAGACTTGAAGCTGAAACTGTGCTTGAACCCTAATAGCTGGTAAAAATGGAGTCAGGACTTTCCATTTCAGTCTGCATCCTGGCATCAACAGAGGCCAGGGTATGGCAAAGAGCGTGCTTAGAGATCTTGGTAGAAGCAGACCTTTTCTTGATACACTTAGCCAGCAAAGAAATGGAGGCTTCCTCTATGCCCGAGTCCAACAGAGTGACATTATGGCTCTTTCTCCCAGCCTGGAAGAATTGATTACCCTACTTCAAGTGAGTGCCTGTGGGACCAGTTGGCTCAAGGTTGTGGTTGTCGTTCAAGAATGTGGGTACCAAGACTTGTGAAGATAACATAGCAACATAGCTATGTTATGTTATCTTCTTCTAAAAGCGAACTCCTTCTAATTTCGCCAGAAAACAGTAACCTCTCCGCAAATCCACCAACCGGCTTTCAAACATCACAAGTAAGAGATCTAGGAGCCATCACTGATAATCGGCTAAACCTAAAAGCATTCATTAATCAAACTACCAAGGACTGCTTTCATAAACTTCACGTCTTAAAAGAATTAAACCACTTTTCCACTCCCACGACTACAGAACAGTCTTGTAATCAATAATCTTCTCTAAGTTAGATTATTGCAACTCCATTCTTTTAGGTCTCCCATCTTCTCACACTAAACCCCTCCAGATGGTTCAGAACATGGCGGCCAGAATATTGACAAACACAAGAAGAAGAGACCACATCTCTCCTATTCTCAAAGACTTGCACTGGCTGCCAGTTCACTTTAGAATCTTATATAAGTCCATTATCACCATCTACAAAGCTATCCATCAACTCTCTCCGTTTAACCTTCAAATTCCATTTAAAAAACATACCTCAGCCAGACCGATCAGAGAGTCCTATAGAGATTCACTACAGGTTCCTCCTTCCAAAACCTATCAGCATATAACTCTCAGAGACAGGGCATTCTCCACGGCAGGACCTACTCTATGGAACTCCATCCCACCAGATCTGAGACAGGAACCCTGCCTTCCAACATTTAGGAAAAGACTTAAAACCTGGTTATTTATGAAAGCCTTTCCAGATACCAACTGAACCTTATTTCACCTTTAATCAACTCTGATCACCCATCAGGGTAATCAACAACTTTGCCAATGCCTTAACTTTACGATCTCCTTAAATTGACTGTTTTTTCCTCTGTTAAATTACTACCGCCTCTTCACCGTTCCAAGTTGTATTATGTCCCTGTTTTATTGTAACTGCTACTTTTTCTTTTAGCACCTGTTAATGTTTTTATTATATTAGTTTGTCACACCTTGTTAATTGTAAACCGGCATGATGCGATTCCCATCGCGAATGCCGGTATAGAAAAACTCTAAATAAATAAATAAATAAATAAATAAATAAATAGCTAGCAATGATGGCAGAAAAGGACCAAATGGTCCATCCAGTCTGCCCAGCAAGCTTCTTATAGTAGTATCTGCCGCTCCATGCAGGTTACCCTATGTGTCTCTTAAGGGTAACAACTACCAGTTTGTGCAGTTATTCCCAAGCTTTATTTTCACTGGGTGATGCGCCTTCTTGAAAATTCAGACAGTGCTGTCGTGTTTTGCTTATGGACTTAGCCTTAGAAGCAGTCCTGTACTTTTTCACTTATGTCTGCATATCAGTACCCCAGATCATAAAAGTCAGGGCCCCTGTTGGTTGTCGTCTGAATCCAATTCCTCTTCGACCACCCCCCACCGCTATCAAAGTGGAGAGTGATGTTGTAGTTACATCAAAAGTATCAAAGCTTATTGGTTAAGGATAGTAACTGCTGCACCAGCAAGTTACCTCCATGCACCCTTTACTTCATTTCCATCCTCTAGCCTTTATGGATCCACAATGTTTATCCCATGCCCCTTTGAAATCTTTCATTGTTTTCACTTTGACTGATACTTGGATATGGTCTACTGCATCGATGTGGGCAGAGACAAATCCACCTGACAATCCATTCGCAAGATCCCATTAGGCTTTCAAGACAAAATCTAGCAAAACCTGGAAGACATGGCTGCCTAACCAAGATCCAAACCATAACTGAATATACTGCACCAGCGGCAAGAGCAGAAGGGAAAATTGGAATCCAGATGGTATGGACAAAGGACTTGCCAGTCTGCTAGTATTTGATCTGCTCAATCAGTGAGCAGATCAAATACAAAACTTGTATGTCTATCTTCAAACTCATTAATGTCCACTCTTGTCCTTGGCCAATGCCATATTGAAAATATATCAGCCATCCAGAAGCTTACGTTAGAGCTGTGAGTCTATAAAAACTTTTCAAGTCTTCATATTGTTGATGTTTTTAGCTTTTACTTATTTTTGTGTAGATATGTTTTTATTGTTACTTTTATTATTGGTTTTATATGTATGTTCCCTACTGTATATCGCTTAGACCTATTGCAGCGTTAAGCGATTACAAAATTTTAATAAATGTAAACGTTAATGGAGAAACCCCTAGTTCAGGGTGAGCATCCCTAACGGAGGAGCATAATACCCAGGAGCCACCTGGGAGTCAGGGATTCTACCCCTGGCTCCTCAGGACAGAGCCTGGAAGGAAGGTTATCAACGCCATATCTGTGACCAAAGCACATGAGGGGACTGGAACTTTGACGTGTGGGTGTGGGATGTTACGCATGGTACAGTAATCTTGATGGTTCCAGTTGTGTTGGGGAATACGCAATGTGCTGAATGGACTCAGTACAGCAGAAGGTAAGTATTGTAGGCCTGGCTGGAAGCTGGGTGTCCTTGCTACTTAGCAGTTACTGCTGCTGTGCTTCTACCCCCTACCTTCGGCTTCTGTCACTGACGCTGTGTGACCTTAAGTAAGTCCCTTTATCTTGTCACTTTCCTTCTGCTCATTTGGGCTTCCTGCCCTATAGGAACTAGCCTCTCTTGGCTACCTGGGTACTTTCCCCCATTTTTTGCCTCATGCAGGGGCCATTAATTGCTGCTCCCTCTAGCCCTCCAGAGCCCAGTATGCATGCACACTACATCTGGCCACTTGGTGCCACAGCTGTGCAGTAACTGCAACTCTAAACCTGTACAGCATCCACGGCCTCAGCTGATTTGAGAAGAGGATGCCGGGCCCTCCACAGGGCAATGTTTTACTGCTGCTTTATATTGTTGCTCACGTTACCCTACAACTGGGATAAATGGTTCTTCTTTAGCTTTGCTATTGATGCATAGACTTAAAATGTGTATTCTTATCTTTATAAAATACCAGTTCACCGCTAGAAGTTGTATTATGTATATACAAATTATAATACTGTGTTCCATTATAACATTCATAAAATAATCTGAGCTCATTAACACCTTTGATATAAATATATAATACCATCCACTCTGTGTGCTATATTCACAGGTATTTCTTTGTGGTGGAAGAAGATAATACCCCCTTGTCAATTACTGTCATGCCATGTGATGCCCCTTTGGCGTGGAAGCTGAGCCTGCAGGAGCTCCCAGAAGAGGCCAGTGGAGAAGGCTCAGGTACATCCAAGAAGCATTTTAGACAGGAAGCCCAGAGAGCTGCAGGTCCTCAGGCAGGAGTCCAGGCCTGTCTAACCCAAGCTTATTTTATTGCATATAAAGCTGCTGCAGATGTTACAGCACAGACGAACTTCCCAGACATTTTCCTATTTCTCACAAGACCAGGGTGGAAGGAGAAGAGTTGTTGCCTGGCTCCATGTTGCAAGGAACCGGCTGATTCAGTCCTGTTTTTATCCTATTGCATGCAGGAATTTGTATGGAGGTGTCTGGCCACCAGCTGAGAGTGCAGCAACTCCAAGCACAAGGAACTAATCCCTTGCTCTCCACATTTCTAAGAACTTCACTTACACCCCAACCAAGTCACTTATCTCCTCTCTCTTTAGCTTGCCAACTCACTCCAGGGTGACCAAACAGGCTGATCTAGTCCTGATTTGCCCCTCTGCATGCATGGATTTGTAATTGAGATTATCTAAGGGAAATCAATGGCTTACTTACAATTATAGCTCCATGCAACAGGGCAAAACAAGAAATGGATCAGCCTGTTTGGTCAAAATGTGTAGAGTCAATGGGAGATTTCAATTACCCCAATATTAATGGTGTAAAAGAACATCAATGCATGCCAGAGATTTAAAGTTCCTGCATGCAATAAACGACTGCTTCATGGAGCAATTGGTTCAGGAACTGATGAGAGAGGGAGCTATTTTAGATCTAATTCTTAGTGGACTGCAGGAACTGGTGAGAGAGGTAACGGTGGTGGGGCCACTTGGCAATAGTGATCATAATATGATCGAATTTGATTTAATGACTGGAAGGGGGACAATAAGTAAATCTACAGCTCTAGCTAATTTAGCCAAAAGAACTTCTTTCAAAAATTGGAAGGATCCATCTGAAGAAAATAGGAAAAAGCATAAGTGTTGGAAAGGTAAATGTAAGACATTGATAAGACAGGTTAAAAGAGAATTTGAAAAGAAGTTTACTGTAGAGGCAAAAACTCACAATAAAAACTGTTCTGAGCAGGTACACCACCTGGAGAGCAGGTCCTTGTTACAGGATCCTTTCCTGCTGCACTAGGTTGATGCTCTCCAATCATGAGACCTTCTTCCTCCAAAGCAGCACCAGGGCTGCCAGTCTGAAGTTGGGACTTGACTACTATGTCCCTGAAGGTCTCAGCTATATACCTCTCTGTCTGCCTCAGCTCCTCCAGCTCTGCCACTCTAGCCTCCAGAGATTGGACTCGTTCTCTGAGAGCCAGGAGCTCTTTGCATCACATGCACATGTACAACTTCTCACCGGCGGGTAAAAAATCATACATGTGACACTCGATGCAAAAGACTGGGAAGCCCCCCTCTTGCTGCTGGACTGCTGTTCAGTTCCTAGTTAAGGTTTAGGTTGCTAAAGGAGTAGGAATGTGTCTAATTAGGAACCTTTAAATGTATTAGTGAATTCACTATATGTCTGGTAGTGGCCTACAGGGGAATGATCAAACTCTCAATAATATTTGGAGAATTCGTGGAGTGAAGTTAAAAGACAGATTTTTTTTTTTTGAGTGTGAACGTGGCACCTGCCTATAAATTATAGGATGAGCTAGGGGTGGGTGGGAGAAGGGTGGGAGGGTTGGGAAATACAAACACACTAACTTCTGTTTATTAGCTGCCTTACAGGCCGATACAGAAAGAAACATGGGAGAGCGGGCGAGCGCCTGCTTTCCCGATGCGCGCACAGACCACTCTCCTGTGCGTGCGATTCAGTAAAAAAAAATATTCAAATTAGGGCCCGCGGTAAAAAGAGGCGCTAGGGACACTAGCGCGTCCCTAGTGCCTCTTTTTTGACAGGAGCGGCGGCTGTCAGCGAGTTTGACAGCAGATACTCAATTTTGCCGGCGGCGGTTCTCAAACCCGCTGACAGCCACGGGTTCGGAAACCGGACGCCAGGAAAATTGAGCATCCGGTTTTCAACCTGCTTTTCTGTACACGTTCCCGGAGCTGGCAGAAATTAACGCCTACCTTTGGGTAGGTGCTAATTTCTGAAAGTAAAATGTGCGGCTTGGCTGCACATTTTACTTACTGAATCGTGCGGGAATAACTAATAGGGCCATCAACATGCATTTGCATGTTGCGGGCGCTATTAGTTTTGAGGGGGGTTGGCCGTACATTTTCGATGCGCTATTACCCCTTACTGAATAAGGGGTAAAGCTAGCGCGTCGACAACGCGCGTCCAAATATGGGTTAACAGTGCGCTCTGGAGCGCACTGTACTGTACTGCATCGGCCTGCCACTGACTATTAAACGCACAAATAGACTAAATAATATTCCCCAATAGTTTACTTCTCCCCAATAGTTTACTTCTCCCGAATAAAAAAGAAAATTTCCCAAGCAAAACATACTGATTCCTTTCAGCCACCAGCAAGGTGATCCTCTCCTCTCAGTGCAACTAAGCCAACAACTCTATTTCAAAGTACAGAGCCCTGCTCACCTTTACTAGTATGGCAGAGAGTTGAGTGACAGTAATGGAGGTAGTGGTAGAGATTGAGAAGTGAATATGTTGGGCTTGTGATTCAGGTTTTGGTCTATCCGGATTTCTTTTTTTTTTAATGGAGCTGACATGAAAGACTTTTATTTATAAACCTTTTCCTGTTACTTTCTTTCAGGTGAACCAGAGCCATTAGAAGAACAGAAGCAGCATATTATTAACGAGGAAGGCACCGAGTTGTTTTCTTACAAGGGCAACGATGTGGAATATTTTGTGTCTTCTAGTTCACCTTCTGGCTTATATCAACTAGAGCTGATTTCAACCGAGAAGGATACACATTTCAAGGTTTATGCCACTACAACTCCAGAGTCGGATCAGCCTTATCCTGAATTACCTTATGACCCAAGAGTCGATGTCACTACCCTGGGACGCACAACAATTACTCTGACATGGAAGCCAAGCCCCACTGCTTCTGTGCTGAAACAGCCTGTTCAGTATTGTGTAGTCATCAACAAAGAGCACAATTTCAAAAGCCTGTGTGCTGTGGAAGCCAAAATAAATGCCGATGATGCCTTCATGATGGCTCCAAAGCCAGGGTTAGACTTCAGCCTTTTTGACTTTGCCCATTTTGGTTTCCCTTCAAGCAATGATGCTAGTAAAGATCGTGGTTTCTTAGTCAAATCATCATCAAAGCTTTTACGACACGTTGTTGCCAAGCCCAGGGTTGACCTGCAGAAAGTCTGCATTGGGAGCAAGAACATCTTTACCACATCCGATCTCAAGCCCGACACCCAGTACTACTTTGACGTGTTTGCAGTCAATGGCGTGACAAACATGAGCACTGCGTATCTCGGAACTTTTGCCAAGACTAAAGAAGAGGCAAAGCAAAAGATAGTGGACCTGAAAGATGGGAGAGTCACTGATGTTTTTATCAAGAGAAAGGGCTCAAAGTTCCTAAGGTTTGCCCCTATGTCTTCCCACCAGAAGATCACTATCTTTGTTCACTCATGCCTGGATGCTATTCAGATTCACGTGAAGAGAGATGGAAAACCTCTGCTCTCTCACAATGTTGAAGGGGTCCGTCAGTTCCACCTGAAAGGAAAACCCAAGGCTAAATATCTGATCAGGTTGAAAGGACGCAAGAAAGGTGCCTCTATGTTGAAAATCCTAGCTACTACCAGACCCAATAAACAGCCGTTCCCTTCTGTTCCTGAAGACACAAGAATCAAAGTCTTTGACAAACTGCGCACCTGTTCCTCGGTCACAGTGGCATGGCTTGGCACACAGGAAAGAAGTAAGTTTTGTGTTTACAAGAAGGAAGTGGATGACAATTACAGTGAAGAGCAAAAGAAAAGAGAGCAGAACCAGTGTCTGGGTCCAGACACAAGGAAGAAGTCTGACAAAGTGCTCTGTAAATACTTCCACAGTCAGAACCTGCAAAAAGCAGTCACCACAGAGACAATCAAGGGCCTACAAGCTGGCAGGTCCTACCTGCTGGATGTTTACGTTGTGGGGCATGGTGGGCATTCAGTCAAATATCAAAGCAAACTGGTGAAAACCAGGAAGTTCTGCTAATGACCTTCTATGCAGGAATTTACAGAACGCCACTCTGGACCCTGACCTACTTCAGGTACATACATTGACTGATTCCACAGCTGAGAAGCTGCGACCTGTACGTATACAATGTAGAAAGACACCAGCCTGTATATTTATGTTTACATCAGTTTGCGTTTGTTTGGAAGGACTGAGCCTGGTGCTCACTGAAGGCATCCTATCATTGTATTACACTATCTTGTCTCCAGTGCTCCGTAGACGACCAACTCAACAGGAAGCCTTAAAGGAACCACGCACCCTTTAGCTTCACCCACTGCATGAACTGCTGCAAAATGATTTTATTACTTTAAATGCTGGGACAAGTCCCTTGGTTGTCCTATAGACACATGTTATCTATAGACCTACTGTAATTTATTTTATGAAGTCTTGCTTTAAATGTCTGTTTCTGTGACTGTAAACTATTATAAAGAAGACATACTCAAGAAAAAGTCAGATCTAACCTTAAGTATTAACTGGACTACAAGCCTATTCATTTTTGTAAAATCTTATGTTTGATTAATTTTAATTTTTTTAAATATGTATTTCATGTACAAAGTTGTCCTGCAATATATTCCTGTAAATAGAATTAAAAATATTAGACTATATCGGGTACCTGTTTTTTAAAATATCTTATACAGAAATATAGTGCCAACTTTGCTGTCAATTTAAGCAGATCAATATACAAATTACAAAATTAGTCTGGTTGGAAGAATGATGCACAAAGCTTTCTAAAAGTTAACATTTTCATTAGAAAAGATTTGTAAACATGGCATTGAACAGGGCGGCCAGTATTTCTATTGATCTATTATTGCTTATTAATTACTTCCACAGAAAAAGAAGCAAGCAATTGCTGATTACTTTTAGACTTCTTGGCAACAGAATGGGTTACAACATCAGGAGGTAGATAATCCCCAAAAGTTCACTAAATCCACGCCTTTATTTTAAAATGTACTGTTCTGTCTAAAGATCACGGTGTCAGAAATTGCTCCTACGTGCTTGTATATTAACCATCCACCGCCTCTCGACACGCAATCGGCCCGCTTGGATAATATACGAGCACATAGGAGCAATTTCTGACGCTGTGATCTTTAGACAGAACAGTACATTTTAAAATAAAGGCGTGGATTTAGTGAACTATTGAGGATTTTCTACCTCCTCATGTTGTAACCCATTCTGTTTCCAAGAAGACTATAAGTAATCAGCGTCAGAAATTGCTCCTATGTGTTCCTATATTATCCAAGTGGGCCTCCTCACACCCCAAGGTGCATCCAATGGAAGGGGAGGAGGAGAAGGAGGAAGGATTTTCTTCAGGGCCCACGGATGTCTTTCTAGTGTTGCAACATCAGACACAGCTGTGGTTTTCCAACACAATATACATTTTTACTGAGGAATTTCATCAATAAATACGACCTCACATCTAATATATTGTTCTATCAACAAATCTGTTCATCCCTTGAAGCCTCCCTGGGCCCTCCTTGCTTCTTCCTGGATTTTAGGACTCTCCTGGGGTCGATGGTAAGGTTCCTTCTTTCTACCGATGATTCCCTTTTGTATCCTTGGTCTTCGCTGATGTCGCCTCTCCTCCTCAATGTATTGTGTTGAAACTGTTGACTCTTCTAGGTTAGCACAGAATACGTAACTCTCTTTTTCTCCTCCCCAGTGGCACCAAGTGGGTACTCTCCCCTTCAAAAAGGTTTCTGCCACCAACCCTCTCAGGCTGAGGGACACAGAAATGAACTGCCGGGCTCTCAGGCTGTGCAAGGAATCTGAAAATTGCCCCATAAAAGATTAGCTAAGTCTTGGAACCTATGAGGAGTACCTGAAATGCAGAATCCATCTTTCTCTGTCCTAGGGAAAGGAACCCTCCCCCTCACACACACCTGTTTTATACAGTCTGCTAATAACTGTGTACATGGGATAAGAATATGAGACGTCGTAATACTGGGTCAGACCAAGGGTCCATCAAGCCCAGCATCCTGTTTCCAACAGAGGCCAAACCAGGACATAAGAACCTGGCAATTACCCAAACACTAAGAAGATCCCATGCTACTGATGCCAGTAATAAGCAGTGGCCATTCCCTATTGATTAATAGCAGTTTATGAACTTCTCCTCCAGGAAATTATCCAAACATTTTTTAAACCCAGTTACACTAACTCCCCTAACCACATCCTCCAGCAATGAATTCCAGAGCTTAATTGTGCATTGACTGAAAAAGAAATTTCTCCGATTAGTCTTAAATGTGCTACTTGCTAACTTCATGGAATGTCCCCTTGGTCTGACCCAGTATGGCATCTTCTTATGTTCTTATGCCTGTTTCAATCTTCAGCTCTGCTTCACCTGCTTCAGCCCTCAGCTCTGCTTCAGTCTCCAGCATCCCTCTGTGCAAGCCATCAGCCTTGACGCTGTCAAGTCTTCAGCCTCAGCTTTGTCTTGGTATAGACTCTTGGACTCTGTCATAGCCTGGCCCATGCTAGGACTTGCTCACCCAATGTCGGCACAAAACGTAAGGCCCAGCCCAAGAGGTTACGCTAATTGCACCATGGCAAAAGAGGCTCACGCTCACTTCATTCACAACAGTCCTTTATGTGCTGGTATCTGTCTACTATGCCACTATGTTCAGTATGTAAACCAGTCATAAATGTATTAAGAACAGTCTCAAGTACTGTGACTGCCATACAGAGGACTTGAGGTACATCCTAGGATAAGTGGCAGTTGAGGCTTCCCTTAACAGAAGGTTTGGCAGTAGCCTGCATGGAGTGGCAGTTGCTAATACCCTTAAAATAATAATCATTTAAAAATTTTAAACCAGAACTTAGTGGGCAGACTGAATGGACCATTTTGGGTTTTATCTGCTATCATTCACTATGTTACTATGTGCTGGCGGGTCCGCTGTGTGACCTGTTCAATAGATCCCGGGAAACAGGAGTGGTGCTGAGTGATTGGAGAAGAGCGGTGGTGGTCCCGCTTCACAAGAGTGGGAACAGAGAGGAGGCTGGAAACTACAGGCCGGTTAGCCTCATCTCAGTGGTGGGAAAATTAATGGAGACCTTGCTGAAGGAAGGAAAAGTGAATTATCTACAGTCGGGAGGATTGCTGGACCCAAAGCAACATGGATTCACCAGAGGAAGGTCCTGCCAGAGAAATCTGATTGACTTTTTTGATTGGTTGATAATAGAACTGGATCAAGGAAGAGTGTTTGATGTATTTACTTGGAATTCAGCAAAGCTTTCAATACGGTCCCGCATAGGAGGCTCGTGAATAAAATGAGAAGGTTGTGTGGGGGCGCCAAGGTGGTGGAGTGGATTACAAACTGGTTAACAGATAAGAAACAATGTGTAACGGTAAATGGAACCCCTCAGGGATCGGCTTTGGGACTGATTCTGCTCAATATCTTCGTGAGCGACATTGTGGAGTGGATAGAAGGAAAATGTGGCCTTTTTGCGGATGAGGCTAAGATCTGTAACTCTTAAATTGAACAACACAAGAGATAATATGGCCCCTTGCAGGATTCCACAAGGGAAATCCCATAAAAATAATTAGTTGGAAAACAGTACCCACTGAGATAGATGCAGAAAAAATAAGCGAACCAGTCAGAGGCTAATCTCCTAACCCCACAAGATCACAAACAATTTAACAGAATTCTGATATCACCACTGAATCATGAGTCTTTTCTAAAAAGCAAATCAAATCATCCAAAAAAGACGAAAACTTGACAGTTGATATCAAAAATCTCATTCTCAGCTGAAACTAAAGCAAAGCTGCTCGCTCTATTAACTTACCTAAACAAGGCAGGCTTGCAAAAGAACAATAGTTCTGTAATATCTTAGGGTCCAAAGTCGATTTCTTAACGGAGAAACAATTGCATCCTTCAACTGTGCGGGAAAGAATCCCTGACTGCAAGGAGACATTAACAATCGAATTTCAAACGTCTAACACCCCAGACCTAACTTCCTTGATTGTGTTTGAAAGTCATGAGTCTAACAAACATATAGAAGGACAAGATCTAGATAATAACACATCCTTGGTCTCAAAGAAAACCTCCGTTATAGAATAATCAACAACAGAGGTATCTGAGGTTGTTTGGAATCCAAGGGATAACTCAGAACATAACTTTGCAACCTGAGACAAAAACCATTGAGCGAAAGAGTCACAATCCAATAAATTATGATTTACTACATTTGGTTTGACAATAGGTTGACACATGAACTTTTTCATCAGCTCAAAAGGTTTGCAAGGTCTGTTAACAGTTGAAGCCAGCTTAGTAGAAGACAAACCTTTCTCTGCCTGTTATAAAGATTCAGATGTGCATGATAAGAAGCCCTATCTGTTACTGACTGAGAACGCTTCTAACAGGTTCCAGCCTGCGGCCATCCCTCGTCATAGCTCAAAGACCTTCAGGAAAACAAAGAGACCTACCAAAGGTTTGGAAGGAGCCTGATTTAAGTGGAGCTAGAAAGTTTATAAAGTTTATAATTCTCTAATACCACGTACCAACCCTTTATTAACTCATATAATGGTGGCTCTTCCAGTTTGTGGGTGAAATACCCCAGAAGCCCAAGACATTGATCCAGATCTAAGTTGGAAACTTAACGAGTCAACCTAACTTAGTAGCAGTAACAGGTTGGCTAGATAAAACTAATTCAAAAGAAATCAGGAAATTATTAGAATAACCAACCACATCCACAGTTAAAGCAGAAGGGACAATATCAACCCTACATTTTCTCAAGAATAAAAATCAAATCTAGAATGTGTCCAGCCTCATGAGCAGATTCATTCACAATCTGACAAAAATACCAAAACCTCATCATTATCCAACAGTCGTCCTCCACCTCTAAAGGAACATACAAATCACCTAGAATTAAAGTGTGGGGATATTCCAGGACAGACACAATTAGCTGTAAACCTCCAAGAGCACCATACTTTCCCTTAGAGGCTCCATAAGTAAGTAGAATTGAAATCTTATCTTTAGCCCCTAAAACTACTAAAGGTCCTTTCACTTCTAACAAATAAAGATGTTTGCAAAATGCAAAAGAGATGGATTCTTTAAAAAAATAAAAATCCCCACTACCCCCTTTATCCTGTAGTTCAGGAGTATGCATAAAGGAATTGGCATAAGAACATAAGAACATAAGAAAATGCCATACTGGGTCAGACCAAGGGTCCATCAAGCCCAGCATCCTGTTTCCAACAGTGGCCAATCCAGGCCATAAGAACCTGGCAAGTACCCAAAAACTAAGTCTATTCCATGTAACCATTGTTAATGGCAGTGGCTATTCTCTAAGTGAACTTAATAGCAGGTAATGGACTTCTCCTCCAAGAACTTATCCAATCCTTTTTTAAACACAGCTATACTAATTGCACAAACCAAATTCTCTGGCAACAAATTCCAGAGTTTAATTGTGCGTTGAGTAAAAAAGAACTTTCTCCGATTAGTTTTAAATGTGCCCCATGCTAACTTCATGGAGTGTCCCCTAGTCCTTTTACTATCCGAAAGAGTAAATAACCGATTCACATCTACCCGTTCTAGACCTCTCATGATTTTAAACACCTCTATCATATCCCCCCTCAGTCGTCTCTTCTCCAAGCTGAAAAGTCCTAACCTCTTTAGTCTTTCCTCATAGGGGAGTTGTTCCATTCCCCTTATCATTTTGGTAGCCCTTCTCTGTACCTTCTCCATCGCAATTATATCTTTTTTGAGATGCGGCGACCAGAATTGTACACAGTATTCAAGGTGCGGTCTCACCATGGAGCGATACAGAGGCATTATGACATTTTCCGTTTTATTCATCATTCCTTTTCTAATAATTCCCAACATTCTGTTTGCTTTTTTGACTGCTGCAGCACACTGAACCGACGATTTCAATGTGTTATCCACTATGACACCTAGATCTCTTTCTTGGGTTGTAGCACCTAATATGGAACCCAACATCGTGTAATTATAGCATGGGTTATTTTTCCCTATATGCATCACCTTGCACTTATCCACATTAAATTTCATCTGCCATTTGGATGCCCAATTTTCCAGTCTCACAAGGTCTTCCTGCAATTTATCACAATCTGCTTGTGATTTAACTACTCTGCACAATTTTGTGTCATCTGCAAATTTGATTATCTCACTCGTCGTATTTCTTTCCAGATCATTTATAAATATATTGAACAGTAAGGGTCCCAATACAGATCCCTGAGGCACTCCACTGTCCACTCCCTTCCACTGAGAAAATTGCCCATTTAATCCTACTCTCTGTTTCCTGTCTTTTAGCCAGTTTGCAATCCACGAAAGGACATCACCACCTATCCCATGACAACGAACCGCAGGGTGCTCGGCTTCAACCAAGTCTCTCTGAGACATAAAATATCCAGAGTTTAATCCACAAGCAGAGACTGTATCTAAAATGGCTTGGGTCTTGCCTTTTACTGACGAAATCTTCACTAGGCCCACGTTAAGAAGACTCCAGACAGTAGTAGTCACGTCTGCTTGCTGAGACATTGGAGTGGATATAACAAAGGGGCAGATTATACACAACAATTCATGTCATATTTTCCCTCGTTTAAAGCCACCAGAATGGTTTTCCACTAGGGAGAAAATTGGCACGGTGACCGCAAGCTGGAATAAGTAGGAGCCAGCAATACAGAGCCCCATACCGGCCTCAACCACTGGAATGGCCAAGCCTTCACCGTTCTCCTAGAGAGCGCAGAAAGCCCGTAATGAGCCTCTGGCACCGACTGCAGCTGGACGGACTCCCAGCCAGCACTCTGACCACATACGGGTTCTGTTTCCATCAGGCAGACGGCATATTTATCCTCTGCGGAGATGTGTGAAAGGAAAGCATTAGGAAAGAGAAGTAGAAATGAAACGTATTAAATGCAGGCACGTACAGTGCACCGGCGCAGGGCTCTTACCAGCTTCGTCCCGTTTTCCTCGCAGGCAGCGGGACGGCGTGGGCCATGGAGGGCAGAGGTGGAGGCTGGTTGCTTTGGGCTCCCTAATCAAAAGGCTGTTCTGCTGCTCCTGGTTTTTATGAAATGAAATTATTTAGTACAAGCCTCCCTGGGACTCCTTTTCCGGGCACATCCCCAGATTCCGACCACAGGTTCTGCCACCTCGTCCAATATAGGCATTAAGAATAGCTTGGGTTGACAATGGTGAAAGTTGTTACTATGTAAATGCTATTTGCTGCTCTAGATTAACACTATTGGTGGTTTAGATTACTATCACTCCCTCTACACAGGTCTCCCCAAACACTCAGCCCCTTATGAATCCTTTCAAAATGCCGCTGCCCGCCTACTCACCGGAAAAACCCATCCATGAGCTTATTTCACCTACCTTGCAATCCCTCCATTGGCTTCCTATTCGATGGCGTACACAATATAAACTTGCAGTCATAAAACATAACCCAGCTCCAAGAAAGCCTTGTGGCTGTGAATCTCCAGGAGTAGCTGAGTATGGGGCAGAGCAGGCACCACTTCCAGCCAAGGAAGCGTTACCCTCTGCCCCTTCCACCTGTCTAAGGAAATAGTGGATCCCGAAGCCATGACTACATCCCAGTCAGAGAGCACAGCCTGCATCCCCGTATCTGTGCTGCAGGACCTTCCTATCAAAGGCTGGCTGAGGCTTTACGTAAACGGTTGGTCCAGTGTAACTTCAGACGTGTGGGTCCTCAGCATTAGGAGGGTACAGATTACATTTATCTTATTTACAGAGTTTTGTACTCTGCGGCCTCCAGACATCCCAGTCAGGGAGCATGTGCTGCATCCCTGTATCTGTGCTGCAGGACCTTCCTATCAAAGGGCAGCTGAGGCTTTACGTAAACGGTTGGTCCAGTGTAACTTCAGACGTGTGGGTCCTCAGCATTAGGAGGGTACAGATTACATTTATCTTATTTACAGAGTTTCGTACTCTGCGGCCTCCAGACATCCCAGTCAGGGAGCATGTGCTGCATCCCTGTATCTGTGCTGCAGGACCTTCCTATCAAAGGCTGGCTGAGGCTTTACGTAAACGGTTGGTCCAGTGTAACTTCAGACGTGTGGGTCCTCAGCATTAGGAGGGTACAGATTACATTTATCTTATTTACAGAGTTTTGTACTCTGCGGCCTCCAGACATCCCAGTCAGGGAGCATGTGCTGCATCCCTGTATCTGTGCTGCAGGACCTTCCTATCAAAGGGCAGCTGAGGCTTTACGTAAACGGTTGGTCCAGTGTAACTTCAGACGTGTGGGTCCTCAGCACTATAAGAGGAGGGTACAGATTACATTTATCTTACTTATAGAGGCTTGTATTCTGCGGCCTCCAGAAACATTGTTGGGTGCAGATAATGAGTGCATATCTGGCCCCTCCCCTTGGTCCAGACTATGAATGGGGTGGGGAGGACCACATGAGAAATTATATTCACTAATATGATTTATTTTAGGGATCGTGGCCTGAGTGGGGGATGAGACAGGGTCCCGGTCACCCCGATACCACAATTCTGTGCCCTTCCCAAACAACCTCTCACTTGTGGCACCACAGACCTGATAAAATCATTGCACCAGAATAAAACAGGCAGTGACCCTTTCATTAGGATTATGTAAGTAGACAGTGAATCCAACCAGAACATTAAGTGGGAAAAGTACAGCAGTGAAGTAAAACAAACTTGCAGTTTTCTTATATTAAATCAAGCAATGTAAAAATAACACTGGGTGTGACCTGTTAGCCAGGGCAACCAATATACTCGTATGGAGAGTAAAAAATAATATATATATAGATATAGATATATATAAGGAACGCTAATAGAGAAAGGCTGGGGGGAAAAGCAGGGAAGTACACAGCTTTCAAATATTGTCTTTACCCCTGAGTACTCAAAAAGGGGAGGGGGGAACAGATCCATCCCAGTGTCACCAGTTTGTAAAGGCTGCACCTGTCCCAAACACAAAATTGTGTGGGAATAAGCAATCAAGAAAATGAGGAAGTCCCTCTTGATGGTGGAGCTGGCGAGATGAGAAACCAAATAGATGAGCCCTGCAGGGTGGGGAAGGTCTCTCTCTCTCCTGGGGAGATTCCCCAAATGGTTTACTCGGTACCAAACAGAAAGCAGGGCTGGGTTCAGTCTCTTACAGAAAGACCTCGGTCCAGCAGCTTCTCTTTCCCTGACCTGTCTCGTGAGGCTGTGCAAGGGTTTATGCTTGTGTTTGGGTGAAAGAAGGGGAAAAAACTCTTCATACGTCGGACTGTAAAAGAGCCAAGAAACGACCTGAAGCAGATCCCCAAACCTCTCCACTCTTTGTGTCCAATGACCCTAACAGATGAGGTGTGGCAGTCGCCAGACACATACGGCCGAATTTTAAATGCCTTGCGCGCGCCGGCGCACCTATTTTGCATAGGTCGCCGGCGCGCGCAGAACCCCGGGACGCGCGTAAGTCCCGGGGCTTCGTAAAAGGGGCGTGTCGGGGGTGTTGCGTAAATGACGCGGCGTTTCGGGGGCGTGAGCGGAGTTTCGGGGGCGGGCCCGGGGGGCGTGGCACCAGCCCGGGGGCGTGGTCGAGGCCTCCGGACCAGCCCCTGGGTCGGGTGATGGCGTGCCAGCAGCCCGCTGGCGCACGCAGATTTACATCTGCTTTCAGCAGGCGTAAATCTGCCAACAAAGGTAAGGGGGGGTTTAGATAGGGTCGGGGGGGTGGGTTAGGTAGGGGAAGGGAGGGGTGGGTTAGGTAGGGGAAGGGAGGGGAAGGTGGGGGGAGGGCGAAGGAAAGTTCCCTCCGAGGCTGCTCCGAAATCGGAGCGGCCCCGGAGGGAATAGGCAGCGCACGCTGAGCTCGGCGTGCGCAGGTTGCACAAATGTGCGGGTCCTGTGTGCGAACAAAAGTACGCGCTCGCGCAAAATTATAAAATCTACCCCATATTGTCTACCTGGATAAAGGAGTGTAGACAACACTGCCACAGCTTAGCAGGACTGCAAATCACAGACTTTGTAAAAGCTCATCAAGTGAGAGCAATGGCTTCCTCTCCAAGACATCTGCAACGCTGCAAGCCGCTCATCACTTCACTCCTTTATGTCCCATTACTGTGGGGACAGCCTCTCAAGGGCTGACAGTAAATTCAGACAGCCAGAGAGCTCCACTCTCCATGCTGGGGGCCTGGTTTCCTCCTCAGTACGAGCTCCACTGCAATCCTCAGCCTGGGAACTCCCCACACACAATGGCTCATACAGCCTGCTTATGCATGGGAAAAGCAAGCGTGCTTACCAGAAGCAGTGCTTTCCATAGATAGCAGGATGAACGTCCGCCTGCCTCTTCTGGAGAGCCCACCTCCTAGCTGGATTAGCTTTCAGACTAACTGAGGAAGCTCACCAGGCAAATGCCATTCGGGAACTCCCTCATGTGCTGAGTAGATCTCAAGGCTGTACTAGTCAGGAGAGAGGAGCCCATCCGGTGCTGCCAGATAATGCCATCCTGCTATTTAATAATGAAAGTACCATTTACAGTAAGCTAATCCCTCTCCATCATCATACAGCCACCTGTACCTGCCATGCTCTGGGCAGCTCTTTGTCCTCAGATGTAAGCATGAAGTCCTTTCAGCAAGTAATAGAGGTGAATACCATAAAGGCCAGGGTCCAATTATGCATATTCCTGGCCAGGTGCTCCCTTTCTCCTCTTGACACAGCTCCCCAGTAATGAGACCATGTCCACAAACGGATGCTTCTGGTCCTTCAGGGCCCGTCTCCCACAGTAGGGACTAATCGCAGAGAGATGACTCCGCCCTCCCCATCTGTGCTCGAACAGCTGGAAGACGAATCATCTGAGCTACCCAAATCAAAGTGCTCCTTCATTTCCCATACGTCAATGGGCTTTTGCCCTGTTAGCTGCTGTCCTCCTCTTTTGAGAACCCCTTCCAGCTTTGCTCTGCTCCCTGCTGCACACTCAGCTTCTCTCTGTCCTGGCTTTGCTTCTGCCCCCTTCCTGTGCATCTGCAGCCCCTCGTCTGAGCGGGAATCTGTTGGAAGAGGAACCACAGTAGACCCCTCACCTCTTTCCACTCTTCCCACCTAGGAAGGAAGTAACCATCTCATGGGAGAAGACCCCACTCTCCCCCTTCTCAGGTGGGCAGCAGAGCCAAGTTACCATCACCTGACCATGAACTCCTGCCTGGGGGGCTTCTTCATGTAACCTCCCTCCTATGCCCTTAGTATGAAGGAGTGTTATGGGTATGGATCTGAATCGGGGAAAAAGACTATTTTTTATGCTTTTGAGATTGTACACATTTAAGACTAATCGGAGAAAGTTCTTTTTCACTCAACGCACAATAAAGTTCTGCAATTTGTTGCCAGAGGATGTGGTTAGAGCAGTTAGTGTAGCTGGGTTTAAAAAAGGTTTGGATAAGTTCCTGCAGGAAAAATCCAATTCCAGCACTCAGTTCCAGTATTCCAGTTCCACCCTTTCCAGCTCTCAGTACCAGTATTCCAGTTCTAACCTTTCCAGCACTCGGTTCCAGTATTCCAGTTCCACTCTTTCCAGCTCTCAGTTCCAGTATTCCAGTTCTAACCTTTCCAGCACTCGGTTCCAGTATTCCAGTTCCAACCTTTCCAGCACTCGGTTCCAGTATTCCAGTTCCACCCTTTCCAGTACTCGGTTCCAGTATTCCAGTTCCAAACTTTCCAGCACTCGGTTCCGGAATTCCAGTTCCATGCTTACTCGCACTCAGTTCCAGTATTCCGGTTCCACTCTTTCCAGCACTCAGTTCCAGTATTCCAGTTCCATGCTTATCTGCACTCAGTTCCAGTATTCCAGTTCCACTCTTTCCAGCACTCAGTTCCAGTATTCCAGTTGCATGCTTATCTGCACTCAGTTTCAGTATTCCAGTTCCACTCATTCCAGCACTCAGTTCCAGTATTCCAGTTCCACTCTTTCCAGCACTCAGTTCCAGTATTCCGGTTCCACTCTTTCCAGTACTCAGTTCCAGTATTCCAATTCCATGCTTATCTGCACTCAGTTCCAGTATTCCGGTTCCATTCTTTCCAGCACTCAGTTCCAGTATTCCAGTTGCATGCTTATCTGCACTCAGTTCCAGTATTCCAGTTCCACTCTTCCAGCACTCAGTTCCAGTATTCCAGTTGCATGCTTTTCTGCACTCAGTTCCAGTATTCCAGTTCCACTCTTTCCAGCACTCAGTTCCAGTATTCCAGTTCCATGCTTACCCGCACTCAGTTCCAGTATTCCAGTTCCACTCTTTCCAGCTCTCAGTTCCAGTATTCCAGTTCCACTCTTCCAGCACTCAGTTCCTGTATTCCAGTTCCATGCTTATCAGCACTCAGTTCCAGTATTCCAGTTCCACTGTTTCCAGCACTCAGTTCCAGGATTCCAGTTCCATGCTTACCCGCACTCAGTTCCAGTATTCCAGTTCCACCCTTTCCAGCACTCAGTTCCAGTATTCCAGTTGCACGCTTACCCGCACTCAGTTCCAGTATTCCAGTTCCACTCTTTCCAGTACTCAGTTCCAGTATTCCAGTCCCACCCTTTCCAGTACTCAGTTCCAGTATTCCAGTTGCATGCTTACTCGCACTCAGTTCCAGTATTCTGGTTCCACTCTTTCCAGCACTCAGTTCCAATATACCAGTTGCATGCTTACTCGCACTCAGTTCCAGTATTCCGGTTCCACTCTTTCCAGCACTCAGTTCCAGTATTCCAGTTGCATGCTTATCTGCACTCAGTTCCAGTATTCCAGTTCCACCCTTTCCAGCACTCAGTTCCAGTATTCCAGTTCCACTCTTTCCAGTACTCAGTTCCGGTATTCCAGTCCCACCCTTTCCAGTACTCAGTTCCAGTATTCCAGTTGCATGCTTATCTGCACTCAGTTCCAGTATTCCAGTTCCACCCTTTCCAGTACTCAGTTCCAGTATTCCAGTTGCATGCTTACCTGCACTTAGTTCCAGTATTCCAGTTCCACCCTTTCCAGCACTCAGTTCCAGTATTCCAGTCCCACCCTTTCCAGTACACAGTTCCAGTCTTCCAGTTGCATGCTTACTTGCACTCAGTTCCAGTATTCTAGTTCCACTCTTTCCAGTACTCAGTTCCAATATACCAGTTGCATGCTTACTCGCACTCAGTTCCAGTATTCCAGTTCCACTCTTTCCAGCACTCAGTTCCAGTATTCCAGTTGCATGCTTATCTGCACTCAGTTCCAGTATTCCAGTTCCACTCTTTCCAGCACTCAGTTCCAGTATTCCAGTTGCATGCTTATCTGCACTCAGTTCCAGTATTCCAGTTCCACCCTTTCCAGCACTCAGTTCCAGTATTCCAGTTCCACTCTTTCCAATACTCAGTTCCGGTATTCCAGTCCCACCCTTTCCAGTACTCAGTTCCAGTATTCCAGTTGCATGCTTATCTGCACTCAGTTCCAGTATTCCAGTTCCACCCTTTCCAGTACTCAGTTCCAGTATTCCAGTTGCATGCTTACCTGCACTTAGTTCCAGTATTCCAGTTCCACCCTTTCCAGCACTCAGTTCCAGTATTCCAGTCCCACCCTTTCCAGTACTCAGTTCCAGTCTTCCAGTTGCATGCTTACTTGCACTCAGTTCCAGTATTCCAGTTCCACTCTTTCCAGTACTCAGTTCCAATATACCAGTTGCATGCTTACTCGCACTCAGTTCCAGTATTCCGGTTCCACTCTTTCCAGCACTCAGTTCCAGTATTCCAGTTCCACTCTTTCCAGCACTCAGTTCCAGTATTCCAGTTGCATGCTTATCTGCACTCAGTTCCAGTATTCCAGTTCCACTCTTTCCAGCACTCAGTTCCAGTATTCCAGTTGCATGCTTATCTGCACTCAGTTTCCAGTATTCCAGTTCCACCCTTTCCAGCACTCAGTTCCAGTATTCCAGTTCCACTCTTTCCAGTACTCAGTTCCAGTATTCCAGTTGCATGCTTATCTGCACTCTGTTCCAGTATTCCAGTTCCACCCTTTCCAGTACTCAGTTCCAGTATTCCAGTTGCATGCTTACCTGCACTTAGTTCCAGTATTCCAGTTCTACCCTTTCCAGTATTCAGTTCCAGTATTCCAGTCCCACCCTTTCCAGTACTCAGTTCCAGTCTTCCAGTTGCATGCTTACTCGCACTCAGTTCCTGTGTTCCTGAGTTCGTCCTTACCTCCACGCAACTTCAGTCTGGTTCCTGCCTCCAGCTTAAGAAAGTTGCTCGGCCATCCCACAGGGAGAATAAGTAAATCCTCGGCTCTAGCACTAAACTTTCATAAGGTAGAGTTTGATAAAATAAGGAAAATAGAAAAAAACTGAAAGGAGCATCTATAAAGGTAAAAAGTGTGCAAGAGGTGTGGTCATTGTTAAAAATACCATACTAGAAGCACAGTCCAGATGTATTCCACACATTAAGAAAGGTGGATAGAAGGCAAAACGATTGCCGGCATGGTTAAAAGGGGAGGTGAAAGAGGCTATTTTAGCCAAAAGATCTTCATTCAAAAATTGGAAGAAGGATCCAACAGAAGAAAATAGGATAATGCATAAACGTTGGCAAGTTAAATGTAAGACATTGATAAGACAGGCTAAGAGAGAATTTGAAAAGAAGTTGGCCGTAGAGGCAAAAACTCACAGTACAAACGTTTTTCAATATATCCGAAGCAGAAAGCCTGTGAGGGAGTCAGTTGGACCATTAAATGATCGAGGGGTTAAAGGGATACTTAGAGAAGATAAGGCCATTGCGGAAAGACTAAATTAATTCCTTGTTATTGAGCCGCACGATTTTCATTCTGTGTTAAGTGTTTCAGTTTTATTTATTTTATTTATTTATTTGTATGTTTTTATATACCGAAGTTTAGCGCTGGCCTTCACTCCGCTTTACAGGTATAACAACAGTTTACATGAAGAGTCAAACGGTTTACATGAATAACTGTGGGAGAGGGTATAACAAGAGTTTATGTGAACAGTCTTACTATGTACATTCATACCAATGGGGGTATGGTTTAGTAATTATATCAGCCAGTTTTAGGGGTTTCACAGCAAGGTGCTGCCTCGTATTGAGTATATTTTACAAGTGAGGAAAAGCAATAGCATACAATAGGACCAACCGGTTATGATGCGAGGTATAAAGGGTAGGTAGAGTTATCGGGTAATAAAGTGCGTAGCGGTGATTACTTTTCTTGGGTGGGCCAGAGTAACATTAAATTCTTTACCCTATCCCGTCTTCGTAGGCTTGTCTGAACAGCCAGGTTTTGAGTAGTTTTCTAAATATTTTTGTGTTGTTTTGTAGTCTTAAGTTTTCCGGTAGGGTATTCCAGCTATTGAGATTGCTCTTTTTCTTACAGTGGTAAGTTTGGCGGTTGTGACTGATGGGATGTCTAGCTGGGCTTTGTTTGTTGATGTAGTGTTATGTTGAGGGTTGTGTTTTTGTATTATGGTGTTTAGGCAGGCGCTTTCACTGTTGTGTATTGAATTGTGAAAGATGGTTAGTGCTTTGTATTCGATTCTCTTTTCTACAGGTAGCCAGTGTAGTCCTTTTAGAACAGGGGTGATGTGACTCGTTTTTTTTCTGTGTGGCCGGTGAGGATTCTAGCAGTGCAATATTTGGAGTGGGCGGGTATTGATTTGGGAAGTTCTATCAGAGCTGGAGTACTGGACTTCCAGGAAATGTGACTCGCAAGCTTCAGATTACCCAGCACTCCGCTGCTCGTATACGGATCATCACCAGCATTAAAAGCCACGTCGTCTCTGGTTTACTGGAGGATACCTCGGTTTGAAAAGCTCTGGTCTGCGCCATGCGGTGGATCCAGCAGGCAACGCAGCCTCCGTGCTGGGCGCGGCCTCGTTCGAGTTCCATCGCCACCCGACAGTAACTTGTGACGGAGCTTTCTCCATCGCTGGGCCGCTGCTGCGGAACAGGTTACCGGAGCCGTTGCGGACGACGACATGCACACAGATCTGTGAAAAGCGGCTGAACCCCTTTCTGTTTATAATGGGGTTTGAAGATCAGCCCCAGACTGATGTCATCTTGTGAGCAGAGTGCTGCTTCCCGCCAACTTTAGGCTTTTCGTTTGTTTACGTTTTCAGACTGAGGGTTTTTTTGGGTTTTTTTTACTGTTTGGATGATTTTGTGAATGGGAGTTGTTACCCACCTTGATTTCCAAGACAGCGCAGGATCTAAATCGTTTTAAATAGATAAAGATGTGAAAAAATAGGCTTAGCCACTCAGGCAGCTGAATGTAGCAGAACCTTGTTTATGAAAGCAGACACCGGGCAGCTGCTTTCACCTAAAAGATCATAGGAAACTATTCATGAGACGTTCATTTTGAACATATGTGAGCCCGTGGTTGGGAAAGACGGAGGAGCCCCGGGGCTTGCACGTGGTCCCGGTGGAGGGAGCCCGGCGTGGCTCCCAGATGCCAGCAGAGGAGAAGGGGTTGGGTGATACTAGAGAGAGGCGGGACCTCAAACGTGCCCGTAAATTGGAAAAACGTTGCAATCGGGATGCTTGTGTGTCAGAGTTGAGTTTCTCAGGGTGTCGTGAGATCACTCAGGAAAGGTTTGGGGGTCCATAAGACCTCATCTGACATAAATCAAGGACGTTCTGAACAAGTGTTCGGAAAAGCCTGCTCCAACATTCCCAGCAGCATGAAAGATTCCCTCTGCCGTGCTTGTGGTAGAAGGTACTGCAGTCTGTGTTTTCATTTCATGTTCTCTAGCCCGTCCTGTAAAGTCCTATTCTGTATAAGGTTTCCTTTCTTTGAGTTTTCAGGGCTGTAAGGCTCCCTGCACATTTGGTTCAATGATTAATATTCACCCTGCCAAGCAGCCCGCAATTGACATTCCTGCTTATTTTGCATTTTCTGTCTCTTCCTGAATACAAGAGGTAAGAGATGAAGACCATGGATGACATCCACTCATTTTCTCTACCTCGTACTATACTGCGGACTCTGTTTGGTCTCTGGCTTCCCCATTGCTAAGGCCCTGATACCGAATTTCCCTGCACCACGTCCACGCAGTGGCAGGCCAGTGGAATAAAGTGCCTTAAGCTGAACGCACTGTTTTACTGCACGTGAGCTCACGTTTTGTGCACATACACTGCCGATGCAGCAAGGGGTTTTACAGGACAGCGCCTGCACGTGGAAATCCCAGGTAAACGAAGGCACGAGCCATCACTCTCCTAGGCAGGGAAGAGCATCCGAAGCCTGGCAGCCCCAATGCACGATTTTTAATGCTGAGAATTTAACTCCAGCTCAGAGCTGGCCTAAAACTTTGCTCACAGTCCAGCAGCTCTCGCTGGTGAAGGATTGTTTGGCATTTCTCATGCAAGATGGTGTATTTGCCCTTCTTTTGCGTGTGCAAGCGAGAATAAGGAGAACTAGAGAAGAAAACCAGAGAACAGAAGGACTACAGTTGAAGAAAACAATGCTGAGAGGAGGAGCGAGGACCTTGCAGCCCAGACCAGATCCGCACTCTAGAGATGGAGACCCAGCAGGCAGCGTAGATTTCAACAGCAACTCTGATTTCCAGAGACGGATGTGGTGCGAAGGTATTGTTTGAGCCCAAGAGCAGTTTTGCCCCTCTAGGAAGACCAAGTGGTAGCACGGGAGACCCGCAGCGGGGACGCCACGCAGATCAGCCTCCCGCTTCCTCGTTATTTCGTGCTGCCGGGAGCTCCCACGCCTCCGTGGCACCTCCGGCCTCACTTGCGACCCTGCCCAGCAGCTCCAGCGCGTAGGGAACGTGCCGGTGCGGGAGCTCCCCGACACACGTCCTGCCTTCTCCACACGCGGTAGCAGCGCTCGCCTGCCCTGCTCCCAGACTTTCGAAATTTGTAATAAAAAAAAAAAAGTATGCAGCCGTGCTCCTCTGTTCTCACATCCCCACGAGCATCACCTGGCCCCACAACCATAAATAAAAGACGTCAGGGTCAGCATTTCCTTGGGCCAAACCTCAGGCCAAACCTCAGCCCAGGGGAAGACAGCAGGCACACCAGGGAAATACGATTTTTTTATACCTCTCCTCAATGACTTGGGGTTTGCCTGGAAGAGAACCCCTCCCTCTCTCCCCTCTGCTTGTATTCCCTTCCCACAGGAAGGGCCCTGCCCTGGCGCAGAGAGTCAGTATGGCAGGGCAGTCACTGCTAGGCCTGACACCAGATTGGAGAAGCAGTTTGGATGGAAATGCAAACCATCACCCGGCTCCGTGCCTCCGCCCCTGCCGTTTCCCAAAAATATAAAAAGAATGCGAGAAGCAAAATCTTATTTATTTAACTATTAGGATTTTCAACTTTCGCATTTGTTTAATCAAAAATAACACTTTAACTTTCCATTTGTCTCAATATAAATAAAATTAAATATCTTTCTCCTAAAATAATCCCCGCCCATCTTCCAATGAAGACCGCGCCAAAAACAAAACAAGAAAACAAAAAACTTACCAAAATTTAATTCTAGCGGGCATGTTATATTGGAAAGGAATCCTAATCAAGTACCAGTGCTGCCAGCTGAACCAGTGTCAATCCACTTTGCCCCCAATAACAAAGCGGTGACGACAACAGCACAGCACAGAGTGAAGAAGAAACTGCTGAGTGCAAGAATAAGAACGTATGAGAGACGCAGAGAAGGAGGTAGAAAAGAAACCATGAGGAGACAGGCAGGAAAACACTTACCTGGATACAGCACAGACGAGCACCAGAGCGACGAGGAACCTGCTGAGTGCAAGATCAAGAACATATGAGAGACGCAGAGAAGGCAGGAGAAAAAAACCATGAGGAGACAGGCAGGAAAACACTTACCTGGAAACAGCACAGACGAGCGCCAGAGTGACGAGGAACCTGCTGAGTGCAAGATCAAGAACATATGAGAGACAGCAGAGAAGGCGGAAGGAAAGAATCCATGAGGAGACAGGCAGAAAAACACTTATCTGGATACAGCACAGAGGAGCGCCAGAGTGACGAGGAACCTGCTGAGTGCAAGATCAAGAACATATGAGAGACAGCAGGGAAGGCAGGAGAAAAGAAACCATGAGACAGGCAGGAAAACACTTACCTGGATACAGCACAGAGGAGCGCCAGAGTGACGAGAAACCTGCGGAGTGCAAGAACAAGAACGTATGAGAGACAGCAGAGAAGGCAGAAGGAAGGAATCCATGTGGAGACAGGCAGGAAAACACTTACCTGGATACAGCACAGAGGAGCGCCAGGGTGACGAGGAACCTGCTGAGTGCAAGAACAAGAACATATGAGAGACAGCAGAGGAGTGAGAAAAGAAACCATGAGGAGTCAGGCAGGAAAACACTTACCTGGATTCAGCACGGAGGAGCGCCAGAGTGAAGAGGAACCTGCTGAGTGCAAGAACAAGAACGTATGAGAGACAGCAGAGAAGGCAGAAGGAAGGAATCCATGAGGAGACAGGCAGGAAAACACTTTGCTGGATACAGCACAGAGGAGCGCCAGAGTGACGCGGAACCTGCTGAGGGCAAGATCAAGAACACATGAGAGACAGCAGAGAAGGAGTGAGAAAAGAAACCATGAGGAGACAGGCAGGAAAACACTTTGCTGGATACAGCACAGACGAGCGCCAGAGTGACGAGGAACCTGCTGAGGGCAAGATCAAGAACACATGAGAGACAGCAGAGAAGGAGTGAGAAAAGAAACCATGAGGAGACAGGCAGGAAAACACTTTGCTGGATACAGCACAGACGAGCGCCAGAGTGACGAGGAACCTGCTGAGTGCAAGAACAAGAACGTATGAGAGACAGCAGGGAAGGCGGAAGGAAAGAAACCATGAGGAGACAGGCAGGAAAACACTTACCTGGATACAGCACAGAGGAGCGCCAGAGTGACGAGGAACCTGCTGAGTGCAAGAACAAGAACGTATGAGAGACAGCAGGGAAGGCGGAAGGAAAGAAACCATGAGGAGACAGGCAGGAAAACACTTACCTGGATACAGCACAGAGGAGCGCCAGGGTGACGAGGAACCTGCTGAGTGCAAGAACAAGAACATATGAGAGACAGCAGAGGAGTGAGAAAAGAAACCATGAGGAGACAGGCAGGAAAACACTTACCTGGATTCAGCACGGAGGAGCGCCAGAGTGAAGAGGAACCTGCTGAGTGCAAGAACAAGAACGTATGAGAGACAGCAGAGAAGGCAGAAGGAAGGAATCCATGAGGAGACAGGCAGGAAAACACTTTGCTGGATACAGCACAGACGAGCGCCAGAGTGACGCGGAACCTGCTGAGGGCAAGATCAAGAACACATGAGAGACAGCAGAGAAGGAGTGAGAAAAGAAACCATGAGGAGACAGGCAGGAAAACACTTTGCTGGATACAGCACAGACGAGCGCCAGAGTGACGAGGAACCTGCTGAGGGCAAGATCAAGAACACATGAGAGACAGCAGAGAAGGAGTGAGAAAAGAAACCATGAGGAGACAGGCAGGAAAACACTTACCTGGATACAGCACAGAGGAGCGCCAGAGTGACGAGGAACCTGCTGAGTGCAAGAACAAGAACGTATGAGAGACAGCAGGGAAGGCGGAAGGAAAGAAACCATGAGGAGACAGGCAGGAAAACACTTACCTGGATACAGCACAGACGAGCGCCAGAGTGACGAGGAACCTGCTGAGTGCAAGATCAAGAACACATGAGAGACAGCAGAGAAGGAGTGAGAAAAGAAACCATGAGGAGACAGGCAGGAAAACACTTACCTGGATACAGCACAGAGGAGCGCCAGG
This sequence comes from Rhinatrema bivittatum, assembly GCF_901001135.1. Classification (NCBI taxonomy): domain Eukaryota; kingdom Metazoa; phylum Chordata; class Amphibia; order Gymnophiona; family Rhinatrematidae; genus Rhinatrema; species Rhinatrema bivittatum. The sequence goes on from NC_042615.1 coordinate 633,909, forward strand.
GTGACGAGGAACCTGCTGAGTGCAAGAACAAGAACATATGAGAGACAGCAGAGGAGTGAGAAAAGAAACCATGAGGAGACAGGCAGGAAAACACTTACCTGGATTCAGCACGGAGGAGCGCCAGAGTGAAGAGGAACCTGCTGAGTGCAAGAACAAGAACGTATGAGAGACAGCAGAGAAGGCAGAAGGAAGGAATCCATGAGGAGACAGGCAGGAAAACACTTTGCTGGATACAGCACAGACGAGCGCCAGAGTGACGCGGAACCTGCTGAGGGCAAGATCAAGAACACATGAGAGACAGCAGAGAAGGAGTGAGAAAAGAAACCATGAGGAGACAGGCAGGAAAACACTTTGCTGGATACAGCACAGACGAGCGCCAGAGTGACGAGGAACCTGCTGAGGGCAAGATCAAGAACACATGAGAGACAGCAGAGAAGGAGTGAGAAAAGAAACCATGAGGAGACAGGCAGGAAAACACTTTGCTGGATACAGCACAGACGAGCGCCAGAGTGACGAGGAACCTGCTGAGTGCAAGAACAAGAACGTATGAGAGACAGCAGGGAAGGCGGAAGGAAAGAAACCATGAGGAGACAGGCAGGAAAACACTTACCTGGATACAGCACAGAGGAGCGCCAGAGTGACGAGGAACCTGCTGAGTGCAAGAACAAGAACGTATGAGAGACAGCAGGGAAGGCGGAAGGAAAGAAACCATGAGGAGACAGGCAGGAAAACACTTACCTGGATACAGCACAGACGAGCGCCAGAGTGACGAGGAACCTGCTGAGTGCAAGATCAAGAACACATGAGAGACAGCAGAGAAGAAGTGAGAAAAGAAACCATGAGGAGACAGGCAGGAAAACACTTACCTGGATACAGCACAGAGGAGCGCCAGAGTGACGAGGAATCTGTTGAGTGCAAGAACAAGAACGTATGAGAGACAGCAGAGAAGGCAGAAGGAAGGAATCCATGAGGAGACAGGCAGGAAAACACTTACCTGGATACAGCACAGACGAGCGCCAGAGTGACAAGGAACCTGCTGAGTGCAAGATCAAGAACACATGAGAGACAGCAGAGAAGGAGTGAGAAAAGAAACCATGAGGAGACAGGCAGGAAAACACTTACCTGGATACAGCACAGAGGAGCGCCAGAGTGACGAGGAATCTGTTGAGTGCAAGAACAAGAACATATGAGAGACAGCAGGGAAGGCGGAAGGAAAGAAACCATGAGGAGACAGGCAGAAAAATACTTACCTGGATACAACACAGAGGAGCGCCAGAATGGAGGAAGGCAACCTGGAGTGAAGAGGAACCTGATGAGTGTAAAAACATGAAGAGGAGAATAAATAAACCATGAGGAGACAGGCAGGAAAACACGTACCTGGATACAGCATGGAGGAGCAGGTTACATAGCCAATCTGATCACCATTGGCTGGAGGTATTTTCAGTGACATTGGTTAATGCATCAGACACTGGACATAAAAAATCAAACCTTTTCTTTTGCACACACCTGGGTCCCCTGAAGAATCAAAACCACAGCACCCGTGAAAATACCTTGGGCCGAACTCTAGATTGAAGCAGCTCCTGCAAGGGGGTGAGCTCGGGGGAGCATGGCGGACCTCTCCCGGTCTTTTGCTCTGCTGCTTGTATCTTTGCCACCTCCTTATGCGTATTGTGCCAACGATGGCCTATCTGCTTCACTGCCAGGGCGCCGCTGACATGGGTGGCTATGAAGGCCCAAATCCGCCTCTTGGCCACCAGCAGCACGGTTGTCTCACACACACACACACACACACACATGCCAGCACCACGTGTCCTTCTTAGCCTCTGAGAAGTGCACATCGCACGCATACACACACACACACACACGCACACACCGACACCACATGTCCTTCTCGGCCTCTGAGAAGTGCACGTGCACGCACACACACACACACACACATGCCGACACCACATGTCCTTCTCGGCCTCTGAGAAGTGCAAGTGCACGCACACACACACAGACTCGCTGGCACCACGTGTCCTTCTTGGCCTCTGAGAAGTGCACATCGCATGTGCACACACACACACACACATACACACACACGCCAGCACCACGTGTCCTTCTCAGCCTCTGAGAAGTGCACATCGCACGCACACACACACACACACACACGCTGGCACCACGTGTCCTTCTCAGCCTCTGAGAAGTGCACATCACACACACACACA
>NC_042615.1:1447818-1548874 GCF_901001135.1 Rhinatrema bivittatum
CTTCCTGTGGTTTCCTCTACTTAGTATCGGGATGATATTAAGTAGGAGGAACCACTGAAAAGCAGTAATTTCTGCTTTTTTTGAGCCAAGACTTAACACCAGCTCTGGGGTTGGCATTAATTCTTGCATGTAAAAATGTGCGAGTCTAGCACACAGTGATTTTTTTGCATCGGGGGCAATAGCTAATAGCCTCATCTGATGAATGCTGTTAGCTATGAGTGTGTTTTGGATATGAGTTTTGGATGCGCTGATCCCCTTTTTGCATCTGGTGCTAGCCTAGCACGTCCAATCACAGGCTGACCTGTGCGCTAGCCTGAGCGCACAATATTGCATCGGCCGCAGGGTTGTGTACACTAGCTTTTCCTTCACAGTGGTATACAGGGGTGTCCACTGGCAGTTCCTCAAGAAGGATATATATGGTGGTACACTGGTGTCTCCTCCCACAAGAGTTCATAGAGGTAGCCACTGACCTTTCCTCTTCAAGGGTACGCCAAGGTATTCACTGATTCCTCTTTGGAAGAGCTATATAGGGATATCCAAAGATGACGACTCCACAAGGGTACACAGTAGTATCCACTGGGTCCTCCTCAGCAGGGTTATACAGTGGTATCCACTAGTTCCTCCAGAAGAGTACACAGGAATAACTACTGACCTTCTTAGCAGGGTTAGATAGCAGTATGCACTGGCTCCACTTCCATGAAGGAGCATAGAGGTTCTGCTTGTAGAAACAGCAACAAGGGAAGAATTTTTTTAGTCAGCGCACAATCAAGCTGTGGAATCTATTGCTGGAGGATATGATCAAGACAAGTAACACAGTGGGGGGTCCAAAAGAGGACTGGACACGTTTCTGAAGGAAAAAGTCCATAACCAGTTATTAGGCAGGTAGACTTGGGAAAGCCAGCTTTGTCCTTGGGAGTGAGATGCAAGAAACAGATCAACTATTGGGGATCTGAAGGGTATTTGTGACCTGGACTGGTCACTGTTGAGACAGAATTCTGGGCTTGATGGACCTTGGTTTGACTCAGCATGGCATTTGTTATGATCTTATGTTATTCCCTTAGTAGCTCACTTGTGGTCTGCAGATCATCTCCCTTGGGACTGCAGCAATGGATGCTTGATCTGGTGCTTGGACCAAGACTTTAAGATAGTCTTCAGCTCCTCAAAGGTCTTTTCTCTGGACTCTTCTGAAATCATCTGCCTCTGGCTAAGGATGTTAGAAATGGGGGCCAAGACTAAGGGTACTGTCTTATAGTTCTGATCTCCAGGGTATCAGGAAGCCCCCAAGGTGAAGAGAAAGGGGAAAAATTCTATACATACATTTCTACAAAATGCTATTGTATGGTGTGCAATAATTCACAATATGATGTGCGCTTACAACACTTCTATTTCAACAAACTTAAACTCCGTGGGAAGTAAGCTGGGAGTTTGGAACTGAATTACATTTTCACATATGTAAACAGCTGGATGCCAAATAATCCTTTGGTTTGAGGTTGAGTAATTGAAGGTCTCGTACATGACCAAGTACACACAGTTAATGCAATAAAGAAGTCCCCATGAAAGTGAAGACTGGGTGTGTGTGATACGAGGGGAAGCCAGCACAGTTGGAAGCATTCACTACCAAACCCTTTCCCACACCAGAGCCCTGCCCTGCAATGCTTCTAAAATTATACCTTGGAAGTAAGGAATCTCTGGAGACAACTACTGTATACCCATCAGATGAAACTCGCATAACGAGGCAACTGGTTTGCCATGAAAGTTTCATCAGTAAACAGGAAAAACAGAGAATTTTTTCTTAGGGTTCCTGGTTTGTCAAAATGTTAGGGGAACCTTTTTTAAAGAAATTCATACATCTCTATCCTCTTCTCCCTCATGCCTCCACTCCCCACTTATTCTCTTCATCACATAAAGTTAGGTCATCAATTCTCCTACTCTCCAGTCTCCAGTTCCTACCTTCACTCTCTTAGCCTCTCCTTTCCTATCTTGCCATCTCCTCTTCATTCTCTTATCTGTCTTATCATCTTCCCTCTCTCCTTACTGTTTAGAACTCACATCCCCTTCCCTTCCAATCTTCCATTCCTTCTGATCCAGTCTCTCATCTTTCCTTTCCTTCTTCCTCCTCCAGTCATATTCCTCCTTCCCTTCTCCTCTGGCCCTGCAGTCCTTCCTCTTCCTACCTTCTCCTCTGGCTCTTCATGCTGCATTCAGTGGCTTATGGGCTGCCCCCACGAGCCACTGCTCTCACCTCCATGGCCCAGCTAGCCGCCTCTCTCTGCATCACAGTGGGATGCCACGACTCCCCCTCCCGGTGAGAGGCTGCCAGGCACCATGCGACAAGCCAACTCCTGCCTCACAATGGCTCCCCCCTAGGTGCACATGTGCCAACGCTGGGCCCTCTTAAAGGCACCATGGGCAGGAAAGTCCCCATGGCACTGCTGATGACATCACAGACATCACCCTATTTAAGGGCAGCTTCCCTGATGTACCCTGCATCAGCAACAGGTCCAGTTACATCCTCTAGTGCGTGTTGCTTCCTCTCTTTGTCCACCCAGCTTGTTCCTACCTTCATCTGCCCAGCTTGTTCCAGCCTTCATCTGCCCAGCCTGCTCCTGCCCTGCCTACCCAGGCTGCTTCAGCCCTATTTACCCCCCTTCCTCTCCATTGGATGCCTGGATTTAACCCTTGCCTGGACACTTGCTACGCCTGAACTATGCCTGCCTGGACCTTTGCAACCGCTGAACTATACCTGCCTTGACCCTTGCTACACTTGAATGCTGCCCGTCTTGACCCTTGCCTGGATTCTCGCAACATCTGACCACTGCTGCCTCTGACCATAGCCTCAGACCACAACTATTGCCATCTCCAGAGACCTTCGCCTAAGTCTTGCCGGCCCTGGCACCCAAAGGCTGAACCCGAGGGGAACGAGAGATGGTAAAGGGGAAGCTCTAGACCAGTCTCTACTTCATCTGGGTCCGCCTACTGGCAGTAAGATCTTGCAGGGCTTCTCCCTGCAAGATAGAGCCAATCTCACCCCAGCCCAAGGGTCCACAGACACAACAGTTTGCTGAGGCTATGGACTTGGCAGACTTGACTTTGCTCCAATCCATCCTAGGTATATCTTGCAGGCTCAGGATCAACAGGGCACCTTGGAGCTCTTTGTTGTGTCTATGGATCACCTTACTACCCACCTGGATGTCCTGACTGCACCATCCGCACTGCCACTGCCTGTACCATGCCGCCACCTTGTCCAGTGCCAATTTGGCCTGTTCCTCAGTTGCCAGCACCGCCTCAGTATGCCGGGGACCCCAAGCGGTGTGGAGGATTCCTAAACCTGTGCAGAATGTATTTCCAGCTGCAGGCTCCTCTGTTCCCCAACAACCAAACCAAGATGACCTATATCCTCTCTCTGCTAGATGGAGTGATGCTGGCCTGGACCTCCCCGCTATGGGAGTGAGGGGATTCCATCCTGCTCGACCTCCAGTGCATCTTGGAACAATTCCCCTCCATCTTCTAGCAATGTGACAAGGCGATAGCTAAAGCCAGAAGAATGCTGGGCTGCATAGAGAGAGGAATAACCAGGAAGAAAAAGGAGGTGGTGATGCCCGTGTACAGGTCCTTGGTGAGGCCTCACTTGGAGGACTGTGTTCAGTTCTGGAATCCATATATCAAGAGAGACAAAGTAAGGATGGAGGTGGTCCAGAGAAGAGTGACCAAAATGCTTTGAGATCTGCATGAGGAGAGGCTGAAGGATGTGAATATGTACCCCCTGGAGGAGAGGAGGTGCAGGGGAGATGTGATACAGACCTTCAGAAATTTGAAAGGTTTTAATGATGCACAGTCAACAAACCTTTTCCATTGGAAAGAAATCAGTAGAACCAGGGATCGTGAAATGAAACCTCAGGGAGGACGACTCAGAATCAACGTCAGGAAATATTTCTTCACGGAGAAGCTGGTGGATGCCTGGAAGGCCCTTCCAGAGGGGGTGGTGAAGATGAAAAATGTGAAAGAATTCAAAGGGGCATGGGCTAAATGTGGGATACCTAAAGGTTAGAGGTTGGAAATGAAGAAAAGAGCGCATGGGGGTAATTTGCTGGTGCAGTGGTTACTAACCTTAACCATTAAATCTTCATACTCTTGATGCAACTCATGGCCCTCAGGAGATGAACCCGAAAAACAGCAAGGCAGGCGATCTAACAAAGCCGTGAGGAAAAACAAGAAAATAGATGCCCAAAAAAGTCTTTGCCAAATCTTTAATGGGTGGAGACGTATTAATTAAAGATTTGGCAAATACTTTTTTGGCCATCTATTTTCTTGTTGTTTCCTCAGGAGATGAGACCCCCTTGTCTATCAGAAAGGCAGGTTATAGCTCCTGACACATAACTGACCCAGGGCTCAGGAGTTCCAATTAAACCCTTGCTCCATGCACATCCTGGGCACTTCCAGCAGATGTTGACCCATTCTAGACTCCCATTAGAAAGGAAACCTACACATTACCACTAAGCCTTTCAGCTCTTTTTAAGCTCTGTGCACTTTCTGTGGCATAGGTACCGTAGGGCCTTCCCGGTATTACGACAAGCGGGCCCTGTCACTTACCAGCTGAAGCTACTGCCCACTTTAACAATTCGGAGCGCGTTTCACATTTCACTGCTCAAACCATAAGTACTTTCCTGGCCATCCAGAGTGTCACCCGAACCCCAGGAGATTTGGTTCAAAAGAAGACACAGTATATGAAGTCCAAGAAATTCTGGACTCCCACCGGAGAGGCAAGAAAATTGAGTATCTAATCTCCTGGAAGAACTATGGCCCTGAGGAAAATTCCAACATATTGGACCCCAACATCCTAAAGGATTTCCATCAGCAACACCCAAAAAGGGGGGGCTTAAATGGGGGTTCTGTTGTATTCAACAGCTCACAAGCTGCCCCCATGAGCCACCACTCTCACCTCCATGACTTGTTCGGCCGCTGCCAACTCTCCCTCTGGTGAGAGGCCACTAGGCACCATATGACAGGACGCCGCCAGTTCCTGCCTCGCACTGCTCCCCCTAGCCGCACACACGCCTGACGCCAGCTCTCTTAAAGGGACTGCGGTGGGAAAGCCCCCGTGGCCTTTATTGATGACATCAAAGTCTTTGCCCTATTTAAGGGCAGGTTCCCTGATGTACCCTGCCTCAGCAATAAGTCCAGCTATGTCCTGTAGTGCATATTGCTTCCTGCCTTTGTCTACCCAACTTGTTCTTGCCTTCATCTACCCAGCCTGCCTCAGCCCTATCTGTCCCCATTCCTCTCTCTTGGACGAATACCTGCTTTTGACCATTGCCTGGACTCCAGCTATGCCTGACCACTGCCACCTCTGACCATAGCCTGCCCTTGGACCAAAACCCTGGCCATCTCCAGACATCTTCACCTAGGTTCTGCTGACCCCAGCACCCAAAGGCTCAACCCGAGGGGAATGAGGGCTGGTAAAGATGAAGCTCTAGACCGGTCTCTGCTTCGTCTGGGTCTGTCTGCTGGCGGTGAGAACCTGCAGGGCTCCTCTCTGCAGGTAGAGCCAATATCACCCATGGACACAACGCTTCATTCCTCCTTCCCTCCCTTTTCATACCTTATCCCTCATTTCTTTCATTTCCTAGTGGTCTCATATTCAATCTTCTTCCCCCCTCTGGTCTTGCATCCCTTTCCTCTTTAGACCCTTCTGCCTCTTTTCCTCCTTTCTCTACCAGTCTGACCAATTCAGCCTGAAATAATGCATTCAGATCTACCAGTTAGAGGTACCACTGATAGTGCAGCCTTTGATTCACAAAGGGTCTTTTAAAATAGTGGATGTTATGTCTTTGGTGGAGACTTTTAAATCCCATGTGAGGCAGTGTGCCTATTTCCCCCCTTAAACTGGTGTGGGACAAGGTAGGATGCCTGCTCCATCTTAATTCCCTTGTGAGAGAGAGCTCTGTGGGCGGTGCCCAGCAGGGGAGGAATAAGAACTGGGATCCAGTTGGGGATAGTCAGACCAGGCCTGGGTCTCCTGGAGGAAGGTTAACTCCTGTTGAGTATTTATTTCTTTATTTGACGGCTTTTCTATACTGTTGTTCAGTAGTACAATCACAATGGTTTACAAATCAAGCAAAAAAGAATATGTAGTTGGTGTTCCACCTTCACGGAGCGGAAGGATGGAGGGCTGCCATCTCCCAATTAAAAAAAAGAAAAAAACAAACAAAAAAAACCAAACAGGGATGGGTTCATGGGCTATAGGTATTACCAATTATTAGGCTTATTCAATTACCAATTATTAGGCTTTTCAATATTAGAAGATAGTTAATGTGACTTTCAAGGCATACGTCACTTTCAATGCATATCCAGCATAGCTCTCTGCTTCAACAACAGGGGAGAAGAAAAACTAATACTTCACGCATATCCAGCATAGCTCTCTGCTTCAACGGCAGGGGAGAAGAAAAACTAATACTTCACGCATATCCAGCATAGCTCTCTGCTTCAACGGCAGGGGAGAAGAAAAACTAATACTTCACGCATATCCAGCATAGCTCTCTGCTTCAACGGCAGGGGAGAAGAAAAACTGATACTTCACGCATATCCAGCATTGCTCTCTGCTTCAACAGCAGGGGAGAAGAAAAACTAATACTTCACGCATATCCAGCATTGCTCTCTGCTTCAACGGCAGGGGAGAAGAAAAACTGATACTTCACGCATATCCAGCATAGCTCTCTGCTTCAACGGCAGGGGAGAAGAAAAACTGATACTTCACGCATATCCAGCATTGCTCTCTGCTTCAACAGCAGGGGAGAAGAAAAACTAATACTTCACGCATATCCAGCATTGCTCTCTGCTTCAACGGCAGGGGAGAAGAAAAACTGATACTTCACGCATATCCAGCATAGCTCTCTGCTTCAACAGCAGGGGAGAAGAAAAACTAATACTTCACGCATATCCAGCATTGCTCTCTGCTTCAACGGCAGGGGAGAAGAAAAACTGATACTTCACGCATATCCAGCATAGCTCTCTGCTTCAACGGCAGGGGAGAAGAAAAACTGATACTTCACGCATATCCAGCATTGCTCTCTGCTTCAACAGCAGGGGAGAAGAAAAACTAATACTTCACGCATATCCAGCATTGCTCTCTGCTTCAACGGCAGGGGAGAAGAAAAACTAATACTTCACGCATATCCAGCATAGCTCTCTGCTTCAACAGCAGGGGAGAAGAAAAACTAATACTTCACGCATATCCAGCATTGCTCTCTGCTTCAACGGCAGGGGAGAAGAAAAACTGATACTTCACGCATATCCAGCATAGCTCTCTGCTTCAACGGCAGGGGAGAAGAAAAACTGATACTTCACGCATATCCAGCATTGCTCTCTGCTTCAATGGCAGGGGAGAAGAAAAACTAATACTTCACGCATATCCAGCATTGCTCCCTGCTTCAACGGCAGGGGAGAATAAAAACTGATACTTCACGCATATCCAGCATAGCTCCCTGCTTCAACGGCAGAGAGCAATGCTGCTGCTTACCCAACTAATCAAACTTAACATTTCACTTGGAAGCAGCACCATCACTGCTCTCTACATTAATAGTGGGGGTGAAAGGGAAATAGAACCTAAGGTTACTAAGAGCCAAGAGAAACAGATAAGTATGAGAAAAAAGAAGTGTGAAGCTTGCTGGGCAGACTGGATGAACCGATTGGTCTTCTTCTGCCGACATTTCTATATGTTTCTATGTTAATATAAAATACAAATTTTCTAGTTAAAAAATAATTAAAAATATTAAAAATATCAGGTAAATGCTTAAATTAATACAGTATTAATATAAAAAAGTACTAAAGGCATTAAACAAAAAAATTAAATACAGAATAAAATCATAGATAGTAAAAAGTGACAGCTAACTGCTCTGTCCAAACACTGAGCTGTGCCAAAGCTGAGGTGTGAGAACTAAGGGAAGCAGTACTGAACTGTGAGTAACTGAAGTACTCTTGTTTGAAGGAAAAGACAGTCTAATGTTGTTTGTTTATGAAATTGAATAAATATAGTGTTTTAAGGAAGACTGGAATCAGGCTACATTTATGTCTTCAGATCTGGGGGATCACCGCTCGGTCCCACAACCTACCTCTCTGAAATACTGGACAAAATGGCTCCATTAAAAGTTATTAGTAGTAAAAAGGTTTGGCCACATGAGCCATGTTATTTGTAAAAACTGGTACTTCTTAGAAGAAGTATGTGAAAGGCAGAGCAATTGTGGAGTAACAATCCCATAGCCTCATTGAAAATACAGTTTAAGGCTGCCTTTAGAAATAAGGTTGCTTTGCTGCGACCAGAAGACTATTTTTCCACAAGATTATGTAATTCAATAAATAAATCCCTTGAATTTGTTGCATCTGTGGATTCTTGGGCCAAGGCAGGATTGACACTATCTGCAGAGAGGAGCCCTGCAGGTTCCCACCATCAGCAGATGGACCCAGACAAGGCAGAGATCCATCAGGACCTTCACCTATACCAGCCCTCGTTCCCCTCGGGTTGAGCCTTTGGGTGCAAGGGCCAGCAGGACTTAGGTGGGATCTTTGTTGCTGGCAGAAGGAAGGTCCAATGTTGGCTAGGGTTGTAGGCAGGTGGCTGTCAGGCATACTTGAGATCCAGGCAAGGGTCAGAGGCCAGCGGCATTCAGTAATATCCAAGGTCCAGGCAATGGTCAGAAGCTGGCAGTGGTAAGTTGTATTCAAGGTCCCAGCTGGGGTCAAACCAGGTATCTGCCCAAGGAAGGAGAAGAGGGACAGATAGGCAGAGCAGACAGGTGAGGGCAAGAACAAGTGGGCATCATGGATGTACTAGAAAATAACCTGAAGAGAGCAGTTCGCGGACTGAAGACAAGGAACGAAGACTGAAGACAAGGAACGAAGACTGAAGACAAGGCTGGAACGAAGACTGAAGACAAGGATCGAAGACTGAAGACAAGGCTGGAACGAAGACTGAAGACAAGGATCGAAGACTGAAGACAAGGCTGGAACGAAGACTGAAGACAAGGAACGAAGACTGAAGACAAGGCTGGAACGAAGACTGAAGACAAGGATCGAAGACTGAAGACAAGGCTGGAACGAAGACTGAAGACAAGGATCGAAGACTGAAGACAAGGCTGGAACGAAGACTGAAGACAAGGATCGAAGACTGAAGACAAGGCTGGAACGAAGACTGAAGACAAGGATCGAAGACTGAAGACAAGGCTGGATCGAAGACTGAAGACAAAGATCGAAGACTGAAGACAAGGCTGGAACGAAGACTGAAGACAAGGATCGAAGACTGAAGACAAGGCTGGAACGAAGACTGAAGACAAGGCTGGAATGAATGCTGAAGACAAGGAATGAATGTTGCGAGTGCGTCCTCAGGCTGCTGTACGAACTGAGGGCTTGGAGGCCTTCGGATTCTGTTCAAGCGCGAGGAGCGCGGTCGCCTCTAAAGCTGGTGTGGTGAGCACTTGGGCCATGGCAAAACTCAGGGAGGAGCCCCAAACCACACCGTGGGAGGTGAGCTGGTGCGAGCATGGAGAACAAGGCAAGGTATGGCTGAAGCAAGGACTAGAGAGCAAGGTCTGACCTCAACCGGACCTGCACGCCCAGGACAACCAATAACGCAATGTTGATTGATGAACGGTCCTCCGACTGTTCCAAGCCCTTTCGGACCTGCCGCTGGGTAACGGCATTGGACGGCAGGCCGGACCGAGGACGAGGGCAGACAGAGTCCTTGGAGCACAGAAGACATCACAAACGAGGGCTGAAGCGAAGACATCACAGATGAGGGCTGGAGCGAAGACATCACAGACGAGACCAGAACGTGTGCGGAAGGACATTGGCACTGTCCCTCAGGGCGCCCTACTCAGCCCACCTACACAGGCGGACCCAATGAGCTGGTCGCGGACCACCCTGTCCCACTGCGCGCCCTACACAGCCCGAGGAGGCTGGTCATGGACCACGCTGAGAACGGGACAAGCGCAGGGAAGAAGTGGGTTGCTGCACTCCTGGCAGTCTGAAGCAAGTTGAAACATCAGGAACTGGATCAGGAACAAACATCTAGGAACATCTGGAACCAACATCAAGGAAACAGGCAGAGACACAGGACAGGGAGCCATCAAGACACAAGAAGACCACGGAGGACCTGGATCAATGAAGGAGCACAGACGACTGTGAGACTCAATCCGAAGGCAAACAGGAACTGAAGTGAAGGTCCTTTTATACTGCTGTATGCAGGCAACTCCCTGGGAGGAGTCCACATGGGCCGCCCCTCACTGGCCCTATAACTGAGGAGAAGTGCTGCGGGCCGGCCCCTAGAGAGAGGGCGTGGCCCGAACCAGGAAGTCCAAGCAGAGCCAAGCAAGCCTCAGGCAAGCCCCAAGAACATCGAGGCCTCCCAGGCCCTGGAGCCAATCCTGGATAGCTCGCAGGCGAGGCCCTGGCTTCGGAGCGGCCTCCAGAGGAAAAGGTGAGATGCCTCCTGTGGCACAGCAACAGGAGGGATCGTAACAATGAAGACTGAAGACAAGGCTGGAATGAAGGCTGTATGCTGGGAAACAACACGCACTCCTGGAAGTAGTTGGACCTATTGCTGAGATGTTGTATTTGGAGCATTGCCCTTTTATAGGGCCTGGATGCTGATGTCATCATTTGGCCAGTAGCGGCAAGCGGCATCTGGCCACATGTGTTGGCAGCATCCAGGCGGAGGCATGGCCAGTCAGGTCAGCTGTGTCTCGTCGCATGGAGGGCAGCTGGTGTCAGGCCTCGGAAGCCAGCGGGGGCCAAGCCGAGGAGGTGAGTGTGGCAGTTCACAAGAGCAGCCCATGGACTGCCAAACGAAACAGAATTATTTCAAGTGGTGAAAGACACACTTGAAAAACATCATATGAAATCTGTATCCTCTATTATTGATTGTGAACAATTTGCTGATTATTGTGTTGAGAAAGTAGATGAGCTCAGACCTCAGCCACTCCCTGTAGATCTGTCCATGCATGAGCCGGCCCAGCAAAGATTGTGGTAACTCTATAAGAGATTGTCACTGTTATGTCACAGCTGAAGTCTATGCACTGTTGCACAGATCCTTACCCTTTTTGGGTTATGCACAGCCTAAAGGACTCCTTTGCTGACCTTCTAGCTAAAACGGGTAAAGCTGTCTTTGGAGGAGGGAGTTGTTCCGAAGGTGCTGAAAAACGTTTTGATTTACCCTGTGTTAAAAAAGCCTTCTCTGGATCCTACTATGCCGGCTAATTACCGCCCTAATTCAAATTTACCATCCCTGGCTAAGCTCTTAGAGAAATGCGTGCTAAGTCAGTTAACAGAGTTTGTATGTTTGATCCTTATCGATGCAGTTTTTGCAAAGGTCACAGCACAGAAACACTGCTATTTTCTTTAATTGACTCACTGCTGCGTGAGACTGATTCTGGCAGGGCAGTTCAGTTAGTTCTTCTTGCATTTCCTCTCTGCTCCATGCAGTCAATCGTTCAGTCTTACTTAGTTGACTGTGTGCTGTGGACATTGGGGAAACTGTGGTGCACTGGTTCCACCCTTTCTCGAGGAGCGATCAGTTCACATTTGCCTGGGAAGGAACAAGTCCAGCTGGAAAACCAGTACAGTGCTTTTCCCCGAGGATCTGCCCTTTCCTCGGTATTCTTCAATTTGAATCTTCATCCTCTGGGTGCCATGGGCCTTAGAAACTGAATTGTTGCAGCTGATGTCCAACTTGTCTTTCCAGTGAGCACGTCCCACTGATACCTTGGATGGCCTTGTTACTGGTCTATAGGTTAGCCCAGAATGCACTCTTGCTCAACGCTGAAAATGCGGATCAGTCAGAGAGTATGTCAGTCCAAGTGAGTAAGGGCACAGAGATTAAAATAATTTCTGAAGTCCAAGACTTAGATATCATATCTGATACCCAACTTTCCATGAAACTGCAAATTCAAGTAGTCTTGAAGTCTGCATTTTATAAACAGTCTTTTTGTTGCTGACATCCGAATAGTCATACAGGCCATGGCACTGAGTGGTCTACAAAAAAAATCACCTCCGTGCAAAACTCTGCCACTGGGCAAATTACTGGGAAGCTTTGTAAGGCGCTCATCGGCACACAATTAGTTGAACTTTGCTAACTACCTTTGATGCCTAGGGCCAATTTAAAGAGGGTCAGACTTGTGAGGCGAGACCCCCAGATCACGGATGAGCTAAATGCGAGGGGCTACACAGTTCCAAAGGCTTTCTAATCCTTCCCGGATCACTGACTCTCACAGACTTTTCCACTTTAGCTCTTGGGATACTGGGTTCATCCAGCAAGGAGGAGTTTATACCTCCGGGGCCCCTGGTGCAGTCACAGTCTACGCAACTTAGTCCAGAATTCACACGGACTCGGGTCAGTGAGTACTCACCGTGACTGTTCTTCTCTTTGACATCGAGTCGGTCCAACAACGGTTCCAACCCTGGCACTATTGGTATCACCATTGGCGTGGGCACAGCCATCGGTGTGGGCACCAGCTTGGGTACCAGCATCGGTGAGGGCACTGGCATCAGTGAAGGCACTGAAATCAGTGAGGGCAGCACCTGCACCAGTGGCAGGATCTCTGGCTCCCTGTCACTCAAAGCATGTTCCACTGCCAGGTGCACCCGACGCTCTAACTCTGCCTCGAATGCCTCTGATGAAAGGACAGTTGATAGGGAAGAGGTGAGACCAGTTCCTCCTCGGGATGCCGAGGAGGGTCTTCCCTCAACACCGGAATTCGTATGGATGGCCTCAGGCCACCGGACTCGAAAGAGGCTGGCTCCTCCTCTCATCAGGGCCGCATCGGGGGAAAGGCGGAAAGTGCCATGGCCAACCTAAGTCCAGCCCTGTGCGAGAGCAGAGACCAGTGACAGTGCTTCCCACGGTGCTTGGCCCGGTCTTTCCCTGGCGTCGAGGATGAGGACGACGATCCAGAAGTCTGAGATTTGGAGGAGATCGACACAGGCTGATCCCCGGTGCTCTTCTCGCCTGAAGGTCCAGGGGGAAGAATGGCCACCGAGGGTTCAACGGTTCCCCATGGTCCTTGGGAGTGGAAATGCCGGAGAAGAAGGATCAGACTTACCTGATCCAAATACCTTCTCCATCTTGTCCAGCCTGGCACGTCGGCCCTTTGGGGTTATCTGAGCACACAGGTCGCAGCCTCAAACATCGTGTGACGCCCCCAGGCACAGGGTGCACACTTCATGCGGATCCATTAAGCACATAGCCCGTGGGCACCGGGGTTACCGACGGAAGCCCAACACCGCCATGAGGCGCAGAAAACCCGCAAAGACTTGAAGGCTGGTGGACACCGAAGGAGAAGAAAAAACTCACCAACCGATGAAAAAACAACCCGGGAACCAGACAGACCCGGCACAAGAAGAAAAAACCACTTTGTGGAAGATTTTGCACAAAAAGCACGAGCTCCACCCCCACGAGACGACAGCTCTGTGGAAGAGGTTGAAGAGAGACCCGCGTGGACGCATGGATAGTGGCAGGCTGGGCATGCTCAGTGCACAGGTTAAAGTTTCTAGAAACTTGGACAGATGATTTCCATGCTGGGCTTCATCTGATGATGTCACCCACACGTGAGGACTACCATCCTGCTTGCCCTGGGATAAAACTGGGATTTGCATGCATAAATCCTTTGGAAAATTCAGCCCTTAGTGGTGTAAAACATTATGCAAAAGTGAGCAAGTTGGCCCCATAATTGCAGCAGAATTTGCTAAAGCCTGGTAGAGAATCTAAGCCATGAACGTTGGGGTGCCATGATTAAAGGCAAATGCTCCGATGGCTGGGTTCCACTGCAAAACCTACCCTAATAACTTCATTTCCAATCTTATGTGGGACCTTCTGACTAAAATGCACCTGGCACCTGTTATGATTTCGAGTTGTATTTAAGAAATCCCCACCTTTCCCACTGAAGCAGTCATTTCTTTGTTGACTCCACAGAGGCCAGGCAATCCAATGTTCTACAAGAGGTGGTATGGGAGATGTATCAACATCCATTAGACGTTCTTAAGTTAGAAACATAGAAACTTATTGCACAAAAAGACCATATGGCCAGCATTTATCCATTAGGAATCTGCTGTACTTATCCCATGCCCTTCTGAATTCAGTTACTGTCCTTGAAGGGCGACCAAAATGATAAAGGGGATGGAACAACTCCCCTATGAGGAAAGACTATAGAGGTTAGGACTTTTCAGCTTGGAGAAGAGACGACTGAGGGGGGATATGATAGAGGTGTTTAAAATCATGAGGTCTAGAACGGGTAGATGTGAATCGGTTATTTACTCTTTCAGATAGTAGAAAGATTAGGGGGCACTCCATGAAGTTAGCATGGGGCACATATAAAACTAATTGGAGAAAGTTCTTTTTTACTCAACGCACAATTAAACTCTGGAATTTGTTGCCAGAGGATGTGGTTAGTGCAGTTAGTGTAGCTGTGTTTAAAAAAGGATTGGATAAGTTCTTGGAGGAGAAGTCCAATACCTGCTATTAATCAAGTTGACTTAGAAAATAGCCACTGCTATTACTAGCAACGGTAACATGGAATAGACTTAGGGGCAGATTTTAAAAAGTTGCGCGAGCGCGTACTTTTGTTCGCGCAGCAGGCGCGAACAAAAGTACGCTTGATTTTATAAGATATGCGCGTAGCCGCGCGTATCTTATAAAATCTGGGGTCGGCGCGCGCAAGGCTGCGCAAAATCGGCAGCCTGTGTGCGCCGAGCCGCACAGCCTGCCTCCGTTCCCTCCAAGGCCGCTCCAATTTCGGAGCGGCCTTGGAGGGAACTTTCCTTCGCCCTCCCCGCACCTTCCCCTCCCTAACCCACCCCCCCCGGCCCTATCTAACCCCCCCCTTACCTTTGTCGGCAAAGTTACGCCTGCTGGAAGCAGGCGTAACTTTGCGTGCATCGGCCGGTAGCCCCGCTCCATCCTCCGGTCCCGGGGGCTGGTCCGGAGGCCTCGACCATGCCCCCGGGCCGGCGTCACGCCCCCGGGCCCGCCCCCGAAATGCCACGTCAGTAGGCCCCGCCCCTGACATGCCCCCGACACGCCCCCTTACAAAAGCCCCGGGACTTACGCACGTCCCGGGGCTTTACGCGTGCCGGTGGCCTATGCAAAATAGGCCACCGGCACGCGCGGGCCTTTGAAAATCCACCCCTTAGTGTTTGGGTACTTACCAGGTTCTTATGGCCTGGATTGGCCACTTTTGGAAACAGGATGCTGGGCTTGATGGACCCCTGGTCTGACCCAGTATGGCATGTTCTTATGTTCTTATGTTGTACTCACTACCTCCACTGAGAGGACATTCCATGCATCCACCACCCTTTCAATGAAGAAATATTAAGTAATACATTTAAAACAAATAGGAGAAAATATTTTTTATGCAATTCATAATAAAGCTCTGGAATTAATTTGCCAGAGGATGTGGTGAAAGCTGTTAGTGTAGCTGGCTTTAAAAAAGGTTTGGAAGAGCTCTTGGAAGAAAGTCCATTAACCATTACTAAGGTAGAGTTGCAGAAATTCACTGCTTGTCCCTGGGATAAGCAGCTTGGAATCTCGCCAGGTACTTGTGACCTGGATTGGCCACTGTTGGAAACAGGATACTGGGCTTGATGGACCTTTTGGACTGACCCAGTATGGTAAGTCTTATGTTCTGGCCCATCTTGCCTGCCCATCCACCTAATTTATGTAGCCCTTACAATTCCCATCACTCCCTACCTATTATTTATCTCATGCTTTCCTGAATTCAGGAACCGTTTTTGCATCCACCTTCTCTACTGGGAGGCCGTTCCATGCATCCACGACCCGCTCTGTAAAAGAAATATTTCCTCAGATTACTACTGAGTCTTCCCCTTTACACCCTCAACCCATGAGCCCTCACAGCACTGAACGAGCTGCACGGTGGCGATCACAAGAGAGATGGATTCAAAGACGTAACACTGTAGCGCCTCTTGGACTCTACAAAGGAATTGATTGGGCTGTGTTTTATTAATCATGCTGAGATAAGGACTCTGACACCTAGCCAGTGGCGCCTTTAGTTATTTCAAATGTACCTATCATTTAGTAGATCTGCAGCAGCTTTTTCCCGATTGGCTACTGGCGGTCCAATCACACTGTAGACTTTGATTTGAAGAGCTTGCATTGGTTGCCTGTCCTTCAGCTCGGTGCTATAACATGGAGTGTCCTGCTAGCCAGCAGCTGTCCCGTACGCTGTGAGGCCGTTTGTCTGCTCCCTCACAGTAAGGCTGTTTTCTGATAAAGGAAGACAGTTTCCTGTTGGTGAGACTACTGTCTCTTTTACAGCCTAATGAAGTTTGAGAGGGCCCCGATGCAACGGTGTCGTGCTCAGGTCACATTTGTGGTGCGAATCAACACACATCCTGCTTCCCATCCTATCCCTCCCGAGCACTCGGATGTTGACATTACCTAGACACTATTTTTGGAACATTTGGAGATTTTTCAGAGTTCCCTTTATGATTTTATTTGCATGAAAGAAAAATGAAAAAATATGAAATGATAGCTCTTATGAAGCGGTAAAAGCAGTGCCTGATTGAGTCCGTATTTGTGATTTGCTGTTCTCCTATTTGCAAGTCAGGCTGTTCTTTGCCTAAATAGCACCAGTTATGATAACAACCGCTGACTATGGCCTAGTGAATTTGGTTAAGCATCGTGGTATTAACTAACAAGAGGCAGGACCTAGGCAAGAGGGTCCTTTTGTACAGGGCCGGTGCAAGTGAATTTGGTGCCCTCGGCAAACCTTTGGTCATGAAACAGCTCCCATGACTTTACCTATTTGCGTGAGCTCCAGCAAAGCGTTCCCTCCTACCGGCAGCAGCTTCCTGGCTCTGGCACAGAACCCCTCTGGGCCTCACGCTGGCCGGATCTCATGCCCACAGAATTTAGGACCTTCGTTTCCTAATGGAAGCAGTGGCCCTGCTGTTTACATAAGAAATTGCCATGCTGGGTCAGACCAAGGGTCCATCAATCCCAGCATCCTGTTTCCAACAGAGGCCAAATCAGGCCACAAGTACCCAAACATTGGATCACAAGCTACTATTGCTTATTAATTACCATAATAGCGGTTTATAGATTTATCCTTTAGAAATTTATGCAAACCTTTTTTTAAACCCAGTTACACTAACTGCATTAACCACATCCTGTGGCAATGAATTCCAGAGCTTAACTATGCGCTGAGTGAAAAAGAATTTTCTTCGATTTGTTTTAAATGTGCTACTTGCTAACTTCATGGACTGCCCCCTAGTCCTTCTATTATCTGAAAGTGAAAATAACCAATTCACATTTACTAGTTCAAGTCCTTTCATTACTTTGTAGATCTCTATCATATCCCCCCTCAGCCGTCTCTTCTCCAAGCTGAACAGCCCTAACCTCTTCTGCCTCTCCTCATAGGGGAGCTGTTCCATCCCCTTTATCATTTTGGTTGCCCTTCTCTGTACCTTCCCCATCACAATTATATCTTTTTTGAGATGCGGCGACCAGAATTGTACACAGTATTCAAGGTGGGGTCTCACCATGGAGCGATACAGAGGCATTATGACATTTTCCGTTTTATTCACCATTCCCTTTCTAATAATTCCCAACATTCTGTTTGCTTTTTTGACTGCCACATCATACTGAACCGACGATTTCAATGTGTTATCCACTATGACACCTAGATCTCTTTCTTAGGTTGTAGCACCTAATATGGAACCTAACATTGTGTAACTATAGCATGGGTTATTTTTCCCTATATACATCACCTTGCACTTATCCACATAGATTTAGGCCGTTCAAGGATGCCCAACTAAACTTATTCAGCTTGCACTAAAAACCAGCCTCACAGAAACAGATTTAAGGAGGGTGCTGAGAGACCCCTGTGGCATGGAAAAGTCTCTGAATGAAGGACCTGGCCTTGCAGTCCTCACCGACGGGGAGGAGGGAGGTGGTGGCTGTCGGGCAGTATTTCATGCATCAGGAGAGAAGGGGAAAGTGGGGTCTGCTGACATCCCCAGGCAACTGGTTTCATGCAGAAAGAGGGGGGTGGGGCTGTTTCTGCAGTGCCTCGATTAGGCTGGCCAGGTAGGGGGTCGGCGTTGGAAATCAGCGCGAGCCGCACATCTCTTCCCTCCCCCCCGGGGGCACTAAGAAAATTTCGGGTGAATTTTAGGCGCCGGTGAAGCTCAGGAGGGCCGAGCTGGCCTGGGCCGTTTCCAAAGGGCAGCCTGGGCCCTGGGGATATTCACCTCGGGGTGTAAAGTTTAACTTCTGACGCTTGGGAGGGGACACGTTATGCCCTTTTTGCGCATTTCTCTCGTTTCAGGTGGTCTTCGCGCTGCTGGGCTTTGCATGTCCGTGTGTCCGTCTTCCTGCAAAGCCGCAGGCTGAAGCCCCCCCCCAGGCCCCATTGTGCAGCCCGGGGCCTCCCGGAGACGATGTGACGTCGTCACCCACGTGCAGGGGGCTCCGGGACTGAGGAACCGCACTTCCCCCCACGCCCCTCCCCCTTCGCTTGCTCCTCCAGGCCGCTTAGCCCCGCCCCCTCCCATGGCCTTTTTGTTCCTGCATTAATGTCATGACCCGGCCGGAATAAAGAGTCCTGCTCGTTGGTGTTGTTTCTGCCAGGCTGCTTTATGCACGGCTTCCCTTCCAGCAAAAGAAACCCCTTTCCCCTCCCTGCTCGGGTGAAATAATTTACATAAAATGCGCCTTCCACCAGATAAAAGGAAAGAATGAGCAGGGCCGCGCTTCTTCTCCCTCACGTTTCAGTTTGTGTGAGGGGGTGTGTGAGTGTAAGGGATGTATGTGTGTGAGGATGAGGGTGTGAGTGGGGCCTGTGTGTCAGGGTGGGTGTGTGAGTGAGGGGTGTGTGTGAGGGATGTATGTGTGTGAGGATGAGGGTGTGAGTGGGGCCTGTGTGTCAGGGTGGGTGTGTGAGTGAGGGGTGTGTGTGAGGGATGTATGTGTGTGAGGATGAGGGTGTGAGTGGGGCCTGTGTGTCAGGGTGGGTGTCTGAGTGAGGGGTGTGTGTAAGGGATGTATGTGTGTGAGGATGAGGGTGTGAGTGGGGCCTGTGTGTCAGGGTGGGTGTCTGAGTGAGGGGTGTGTGCCTGAGGATGTGTGTGTGAGGGGTGTGTGCCTGAGGGCGTGTGTGTGAGTGAGGGGGGGTGAGAGAGGCCTGTGTGAGTGAGGGGTGTGTGTGTGTGTGTGAGCGGTGTGTGTGAGGGATGTATGTGTGTGAGGATGAGGGTGTGAGTGGGGCCTATGTGTCAGGGTGGGTGTGTGAGTGAGGGGTGTGTGCCTGAGGATGTGTGTGTGAGGGGTGTGTGCCTGAGGGCGTGTGTGTGAGTGAGGGGGGTGAGAGAGGCCTGTGTGAGTGAGGGGTGTGTGTGTGTGTGTGAGCGGTGTGTGTGAGGGATGTATGTGTGTGAGGATGAGGGTGTGAGTGGGGCCTGTGTGTCAGGGTGGGTGTGTGCCTGAGGATGTGTGTGTGAGGGGTGTGTGCCTGAGGGCGTGTGTGTGAGTGAGGGGGATGAGAGAGGCCTGTGTGAGTGAGGGGTGTGTGTGTGTGTGAGCGGTGTATTTATTA
The DNA here is from genome assembly GCF_901001135.1 of Rhinatrema bivittatum. NCBI lineage: Eukaryota > Metazoa > Chordata > Amphibia > Gymnophiona > Rhinatrematidae > Rhinatrema > Rhinatrema bivittatum. The sequence continues at coordinate 1,467,414 of NC_042615.1, forward strand.
TTTATTTATTTAACATTTTTATATACCGACCTTCATGAAAGAAATTCATATCAGATCGGTTTACAAATAACATGAGGGGAATAACAAAGTCAACCATTTAACAAGAAATGAAAGTTACATATAACAAGGGGTATTAACCTGGAGGGCTAGGATAGCCGGAGCGATAGAAGGCATAACTGAACAAATTAGATAATACAATAATATGATGAGAAGAGGCATAAGTGTATAGGCTACACTTGTCAGAGAGTTTAGGTAGGAGTCAGTGTCTGAATTAGTGAGGAATTGCTGGATCTGTAGGTTAAGTGAAGGCCTGGATGAAGAGCCATGTCTTAAGTTTTTTACGGAAGGTAAGCGGGCATGGTTCTAATCTGAGTTCTGTGGGCATCTTGTTCCAGATGGCTGGGCCAGCTGTAGAGAAGGTTCGTTCTTTGGTTGATGATGTATGTGTGTGTGAGGGGTGTATGTGTGTAAGGGGCCTGTGTGTCAGGGTGAGTATGTGTGTGAATGAGGGGTGTGTGCCTGAGGGCATGTGTGTGAGTGAGGGGGGTGAGAGAGGCCTGTGTGTCAGGGTATGTGTGTGAGTGAGGGGTGTGTGTGTGAGGGATGTATGTGTGTGAGGGTGTGAGAGGGGCCTGTGTGTCAGGGTGTTTGTGTGAGGGGTGTGTGCCTCAGGGTGTGTGTGTGTGAGGAAGTATGTGTGAGGGTGTGTGTGTGTGTGTGAGGGGTGTGTGTGTGATGAAAGAGACGTCTGGTGAGCATGCAGCGCCCACTAGTGCTCGGCGCGAGCTATAAAACGCCGGCTCCCATCTTCTCTTTAAGTAAAATTTTACATTGTTTTAGATTTAACTCCTTGCGGTTTCCAAATCCAAGCTCAGGGTAAGATGTAGCTCAAGTACCCAGGAGGATTTAGCTCAGGGGTGGGAACTCTGGCGAGAGCTCCCTTATGAATATGCATGAGACACTGCCTCAGTTGTGTATGTACATCTATTTCAATTCATTAGGGCAGCATTTCTCAACCGGTGTGCTGCGGCTGCTGTCTCATTTTCTCTTGTGGAGGGGTGGAGAGCAGTGTTCATCTGCAGTACCTCCTGCTGGGGGGAAGCCGACAGAGCAGGAAGAGGCAGCACCAGATTAGGCTTCTGCTGGTTGCAGGACGGGGAGAGAAGGGACGCAGAGTTGGGGGGGGGGGGGGGAGGAAAAGGAAGCCGACGATGCCAAGCGGGGTGGGGGGGAGACAGGGAAGGGAAGGGTTGCCAACTATCCAGATTTCTTACTCACAATTCAGATTTTTACTTTAGTGTCTGGAAGATTGATTCAGAGCTAAAAATAAAGGAAATTGTCCAGAATTAAATGCTGCAGGTTGCAACTTGCAATTTTCTCATCCTCTGCTTCTCCTCCAATCTTAAATCCACACCCACCTGTGACCAGCTCAGCCAGCCAATAGTTTGCTGCCACGGTGGTACCCTGCCTGTGGATAGATTAGTTGTTTGCTGCCACGGTGGTACCCTGCCTGTGGATAGATTAGTTGTTTGCCTGTGGATAGATTAGTTGTTTGCTGCCACAGTGGTACCCTACCTGTGGATAGATTAGTTGTTTGCTGCCACGGTGGTACCCTACCTGTGGATAGATTAGTTGTTTGCCTGTGGATAGATTAGTTGTTTGCTGCCACAGTGGTACCCTACCTGTGGATAGATTAGTTGTTTGCTGCCACGGTGGTACCCTGCCTGTGGATAGATTAGTTGTTTGCCTGTGGATAGATTAGTTGTTTGCTGCCACAGTGGTACCCTACCTGTGGATAGATTAGTTGTTTGCTGCCACAGTGGATAGGTTGTTTGCTGCCACGCTGGTACCTTGCCTGTGGATAAATTAGTTGTTTGCTGCCATGGTGGTATCCTGCCTGTGGATAGGTTAGTTGTTTGCTGCCACAGTGGTACCCTACCTGTGGATAGATTAGTTGTTTGCTGCCACAGTGGTACCCTACCTGTGGATAGATTAGTTGTTTGCTGCCACGGTGGTATCCTGCCTGTGAATAGATTAGTTGTTTGCTGCCACGGTGGTACCCTACCTGTGGATAGATTAGTTGTTTGCTGCCACGCTGGTACCTTGCCTGTGGATAGATTAGTTGTTTCCTGCCACGGTGGTATCCTGCCTGTGGATAGGTTAGTTGTTTGCTGCCACAGTGGTACCCTACCTGTGGATAGATTAGTTGTTTGCTGCCACGGTGGTACCCTACCTGTGGATAGATTAGTTGTTTGCTGCCACGGTGGTATCATGCCTGTGGATAGGTTAGTTGTTTGCCGCCACAGTGGATAGGCTGGTTGTTTGCTGCCACGGTGGTATCCTGCCTGTGGATAGATTAGTTGTTTGCTGCCACAGTGGTACCCTACCTGTGGATAGATTAGTTGTTTGCTGCCACGGTGGTACCCTACCTGTGGATAGATTAGTTGTTTGCTGCCACGGTGGTACCCTACCTGTGGATAGATTAGTTGTTTGCTGCCACGGTGGTAACCTGCCTGTGGATAGGTTAGTTGTTTGCTGCCACAGTGGATAGGTTGTTTGCTGCCACGCTGGTACCTTGCCTGTGGATAGATTAGTTGTTTGCTGCCATGGTGGTATCCTGCCTGTGGATAGGTTAGTTGTTTGCTGCCACGGTGGTACCCTGCCTGTGGATAGTTTAGTTGTTTGCTGCCATGGTGGTACCCTGCCTGTGGATAGGTTAGTTGTTTGCTGCCACACTGGTACCCTGTCTGTGGATAGATTGTTTGCTGCCACAGTGGATAGATTAGTTATTTGCTGCCACAGTGGATAGGCTGTTTGTTGCCATGGTGGTATCCTGCCTGTGGATAGGCTGGTTGTTTGCTGCCACGGTGGTACCCTGCCTGTGGATAGGCTGGATGTTGAGCATGCCACCCTTGCTTGAATTGAAGTGCGGGCGTAGGGTTGCCAACTTTCTACTATGAAAATTCTGACCTCTTGGATGGGCCGAGTAAAATTCTGACCGATGCTGTCCTTCTGCTTCCACACGTCTATTATTCCCCTCCTTGCCCCCCATTTCTTATCCCCACTGTCCCTTTCCCTAGCCCTCGGCCCAGCAGAATTACAATGCACACACTTCTCTCCATTTCTCTCCTGCTCCCTCCCCCACTCCCATTAAAGCCCAGCACTACGGCACTCCCCACCCCAGTACCACCAAACCAAGGTCGAGAAATTAGGAGGAGCAAGCCCACCAATAACCCCACAGTATTTATTTACCTTTCTTCCTGCGGCACTGGTTTCCATTCCTGATCCTGAACAATGCGATCGAGCAGCACAGGCGGCGGCAGCAGCTGGAGGTCAGCACAAGCAGGACAAGGCTGGGTTACAGGCAGGCAGCAGCAGCTGGAGGTCAGCACGAGCAGGACAGGGCTGAGCAAGTCAGGGAGACGGGCTGGGTCACAGGCAGGCGGCAGCAGCTGGAGGTCAGCACGAGCAGGACAGGGCTGAGCAAGTCAGGGAGACGGGCTGGGTCACAGGCAGGTGGCAGCAGCTGGAGGTCAGCACGAGCAGGACAAGGCTGGGTTACAGGCAGGCAGCAGCAGCTGGAGGTCAGCACGAGCAGGACAGGGCTGAGCAAGTCAGGGAGACGGGCTGGGTCACAGGCAGGCGGCAGCAGCTGGAGGTCAGCACGAGCAGGACAAGGCTGGGTTACAGGCAGGCAGCAGCAGCTGGAGGTCAGCACGAGCAGGACAGGGCTGGGTCACAGGCAGGCAGCAGCAGCTGGAGGTCAGCACGAGCAGGACAGGGCTGGGTCACAGGCAGGCAGCAGCAGCTGGAGGTCAGTACGAGCAGGACAGGGCTGAGCAAGTCAGGGAGACGGGCTGGGTCACAGGCAGGCAGCAGCAGCTGGAGCTAGAGCAGCTGGAGGTCAGCACGAGCAGACAGGGCTGAGCAAGTCAGGGAGACGGGCTGGGTCACAGGCAGGCAGCAGCGGGCCAGGAGTCTGCAGCTCCCATGTCGGGAGTTGTGGCCCGGGGGAGAGATGCTGGTGGGGGGAGGGGAGAGAGACAGCTTTCCTCTGCTGACGGAGGGGTGACATTTTCAGTTTTTGCACAGGGCAGCAGTTACCCTAGAGACAGCAGTGGCCGCCTCCTGGTGACAGGGTGTGTGTGGGTGTGGACCACGAGGGATGGTGACGACGCCTCCACGCTTTGCCAGGAGGGTGCATTTCTTTGGATCCTACCTGGAGGATGTTTCAGATTGTTTATCCAAATGTCTTTTGTGAACCCTAAGACTGTTTATCGGTTTTAAGAAGGAACTTTGGAAGTCATTAGTAAAATCAGACATTTAAGGCAGGTTTGTAATTTAATAACTTGTCAATTTCTTTTCAGAGTCACAAGTCACTTGTGTGGAGCTGAGAAAGACCAACAGCCCACCTGTATAGCCTCCTTTTTCTAACTATAAATAATTTTAAGAAGAGGGATAAGGGGAGGATTTGAATCTGAGATTCTGTTTCTGGCTTGTGCATCTTGTTTGATTTGTGCTAGCTGGAGGAGAGAGTCAGGAGCTGGCAAGCAGAGTCAGAGAGAAGGTGGCGGGGAGCAGCAGTTATTCTGATGACTGACGCTTTTTATTTTGTGCCACACTCTCTCCTGCCATTCTCGACTCTGTGCCGATCTGTTCTCCAGGCAGGTCATCAGCTCAAGCTGCTTCTGGAGAAGGCTCAGCTCTTCTTCCTCGCCTCCATCTCTCTCTGTCTGATCAGTGCCTCAGGCTTTAATCTGCTTCTCTCCATCTATCTCACGTGCAGATCTTCTCTTTGATTCTCTCGTGTTGGATATCACACTTACAGTTCCTTACCAGTCACTGGATGTCTCCTGCCCTTTCTTCTCACTTTACTGAACAACAGTTCAAGCTCTTACTCTTGCAAAGGCAGATAAATTGCCTGCAATCGCCCTCTCTTTTTCAGTTTCTACCTCTCAAGCTCATTCTAAATTCTACAACTGCTATAATCTTCCGTGCACTTTGCTGTTCAAGCACTGCTCCTCTCCAGGGTGCTACTGAAGTATATGGTGAAGGTGAATTGTTAGGAATCGTGGACCCTTGGGCCGGCCAGCGGAAGAAGGATGGAAGATCTCTGCAGTAGAAGAGTGGCCGGGAGGCGGAGGATGCCAGGAGACCAGTGGTTGGCTTCACCCTAGGAAGCCCGAGGTTCCCCCGGGAGGAGCCCGTGAGAACCCGAGCCGCTGGGACTTAGGCGAAGTCTCCCGGGGACGAGTCCAGACGTCACGGTGAAGAAGGTGCAGCTCGGTGGGACAGTCCGAGGATCAGGGCCGGAGGCAGACAGAGAATGACCAGAAGACGAGCCAGATCAGAACCAGGAAGACAGGCCGACGGGTCAGGAATCGAGGCTGGAACCGGAACGGAAGCAGGATCAGGATCAAGGCTGGAGCAGGAACGGAAGCTGGATCAAGGCTGGAGCAGGAACGGAACAGCAACTAGATACTCACACCAGAGTGAACCTCATTGAAAGGCGATCCACTGGAGCAGGGCCAGAGTTTAAATATCCTGCTGGCGTCTGACGTCACTCCGGGGGCCGGCCGAGGTTTCCCTCGCCTGCAGCTTTAAGAGCTGCCTCCTTGCACGCGCGTACCCAATGGGCGGGGCCAGACTGGAGGACACGACGGCGTCTCCCTTGTGGAGAAGCCGCAGTGGGGAAAGGCCTGTGCAGGCCTGGATCGGTGTCGGGGAGGTCAGGTGGAAGTCCGGGTCAGCAGCGGAGGTAAGAATCCAGTTGCGGCAGCCCCAACCAAGATCGCAACATGCATCACACAATTAGGAAGCATATCACTGAGGTTTATGGAGCTCTACAGAGATGGTTAGGAGGGTACTACTGAAGTCTCTGGAAGTGAATGACAAGGTTAGGAGGAGGAGGCCATTGAAGTCTATGGTGGTGAATGAAATGGTTAGGAGGAGGAGACCATTGAAGTCTATGGAGGTGAATGACAAGGTTAGGAGGAGGAGGCCATTGAAGTCTATGGAGGTGAATGACATGGTTAGGAGGAAGAGGCCATTGAAGTCTATGGAGGTGAATGACATGGTTAGGGGGAGGAGACCATTGAAATCTAAGGAGGTGAATGACATGGTTAGGAGGAGGAGGCCATTGAAGTCTATGGAGGTGAATGACATCATTAGGAGGAGGAGACCATTGAAGTCTATGGAGGTGAATGACATCATTAGGAGGAGGAGACCATTGAAGTCTATGGAGGTGAATGACATGGTTAGGAGGAGGAGGCCATTGAAGTCTATTGAGGTGAATGACATGGTTAGGAGGAGGAGACCATTGAAGTCTATGGAAGTGAATGACAAGGTTAAGAGGGGGAGACCATTGAAGTCTATGGAGGTGAATGACATCATTAGGAGGAGGAGACCATTGAGTCTATGGAGGTGAATGACATGGTTAGGAGGAGGAGACCATTGAAGTCTATGGAGGTGAATGACATCATTAGGAGGAGGAGACCATTGAAGTCTATGGAGGTGAATGACATGGTTAGGAGGAGGAGGCCATTGAAGTCTATTGAGGTGAATGACATGGTTAGGAGGAGGAGACCATTGACGTCTATGGAGGTGAATGACATGGTTAGGAGGAGGAGGCCATTGAAGGCTATGGAAGTGAATGACATGGTTAGGAGGAGGCCATTGAAGGCTATGGAAGTGAATGACATGGTTAGGAGGAGAAGGCCATTGACGTCTATGGAGGTGAATAACATGGTTAGGGGGAGGAGACCATTGAAGTCTATGGAGATGAATGACATGGTTAGGAGGAGGAGACCATTGAAGTCTATGAAGGTGAATGATGTGGTTAGAAGGGGGCTGCTACTGACATCTAAGGAAGTAAGTGATGCACACGAATTAGCGCTCCTCCTTGCAAATCCAATGTTAATGAAGACATTAGCTATTATCTCCCAGCGTAGAGAGGTGACAAGCTTTACACTTGTGTTCTTAGCACTGGTCATAGGTGGAGAAGGTTTCTGGGGTTGATGTTAGTCTATTGCAGTGAACCTGGATTTTGCGGTGTGGGCACTGTACTCTGGGATTTGTGTGCATAGATCATGTTTTCTGTGTGCTGTGGTGCAGAAGAAGTGGCTAACACTGTGTACGTTCTGCTCACCAGGCATGGCTTCGTGCGCACACACACAGGCCCTGCTGTGTTGGCATGCCGTTAGCTGACTGATGGGGAGTGAACATTTATCACTCCCATCAGGGATTAAGGAAGTCCCATTTCTAACATCCAGCAAGGTGGTGGGAGAAACCACGGAAAGAGAACAATGAAACGACCCCTTCCCCTTTAATAACCAAATGTTAAGTGGGTTACAGGAGGAAAGGGGAGGAGAAACATGCTGGTAGTGTTTAAATAAGTTGCTAAAAAAGGCAAGATTATCCGATAAATTAATTACTGTAGAGTGATGCATAAACCTCTCTTTTAAGTTCCTAAAATATCTGCTAATTGTATTTATTTTCCTTCTCGTTTAGCTTGCTTTGTAATTAGCTTTTGAAGACTGCAATTACATTCTGTCTTATTGGAGTCTGTCCTTCACGATGGAAGGGCTGAATGACGTCTACAAATCACCCTAAATGCCTGGGAGCTGTTGCACTGACACAGTGGCGTTTCTCTCCCCTTCCCAAATGCCCTTTATATTAATGCATTGCGTGCAAGATCTCAGCACCGGGAGGGAATAACAGATGCCTTGCAAACACAGGTGCAGTGCAATTTACAGCTTTCCGGGTCGAGTCTCCCATTTTGAGGCCAAAAAGGAGGCTGAGGTGAAAAGTTAGGCCAGCTAGCAAATTAACCCTTCCTGCATTTCACTCCCGGAGAGCGGCCTGGGCAGGCAGGTGAGCAGCGGCAAATTGGATGCAAGCGAGTGAATCATGAAGTGTAGCCCTGGTGCGCTCCTGAAGGCCGATATTCAGAAGCCATAACTGAAAAAGTTATCAATCTAAAACTGGCAAAGCAGTGATATCAGAAGTCATATGTGGCTACATTCTAGCCTCCTAACGAGTCATACGTCTAGAATTGAGCTGCATAAATCAGGGGTGGTCCGGGCATGGACGGGAGGTGATTTGGGGTGGGCCAGATCGAAGCTAGCTGCTTAACTTATGTGGCTAACTCTTGCCGCCCCGTAGGGCTGTCCTAAAGTTAGCCGGATATAAATAGCCAGGGATATCCGCTTAATATCCCCGTTAAGTTAGCTGGATAGCTATTTCCGGCTACCTTAACTAGCTGCTCTGTGGCTGAACATTGGCCCTCTGCTTTCTACTATAATGTTCTTCACCAGTGCCTCAGGTCCTGGGTTCTGTTCTGCAGCTGATGATGACGATGATGCCTGCCCACCCATGTTACTCTTCACAATGAGTGGCAAAGATGCCTCTTCCCTTCTTATTTCTACCCAGCCAGAGTACCGAGGGTAATTTTTAAATCACACGACACTCTGAATACGCTGCTTAACTAGAGACCACCAAAGTCCTTAACATGTATTTTGCAAAGTAAAATTAAAGTATAATATTTACGTACTGAATGTAAAAATTCAAGCAGGACCTTTTCTGGCAGTTCAGACTTTTTCCGCAGCTGCTCGCATTGCACCCAGGCCCACAGATGCAACATGCCGGTCTTGTGTTCCCCTTTTACGTTCTTCTATCATTTATCCAGTTTTGAAGAAACCCTCTTTAGAAGTACTGATCATGCAAGTTATAGGCCAGTCTCGAATATTCGGTTTTCTGCAAAGTTTTTGGGAAAAGCAGTGACTTTTCAAATAAGAGCTTTCAGCAGGTCAGCCCAGCTCAGTCGGGGTTTTGGACTGGTTATAGTAGGGAGACGGTATTGATTTCTCTTAGTGATGATGTTTTAAGCTGGGTTGACAAATGCCAACGAGTGGCATTGTTATTATTAGATCTGTCCTCAGCATTTGATTTAGTGGATCATCAGTTATTTTGTTCTGTTTAAATCTTTTTATTAAAGCCTGTCATTCAAATGTACGTACACGTTATCAAGATACACAAATGGTATCATTTAAGAAAAGGGAACAAGAAAGAAAAGAGAGAAAAAAAAAAGATTGGTAGCGGGGCCTACAACATAGACGTTCCCGCCTCTTTCCGACCAATGTCCATGGCTCCTTAAAACTAGTGGGGCCTCCGAGCATGGACGTCCATACCATGGACGTTGGTCAGAAAGAGGCGGGAACATCCATGGTCACAGGCAGGCCCCGCTACCTTCCAACGTCCATGGCCTGTGGCGGAGGGCTGCTGCCTTGAGCACCCGGAAAGGATTGGTAGCGGGGCCTACGACATGGACGTTCCCGCCTCTTTGCGACCAACGTCCATGGCGCGGACGTCCATGTCGTTGGCCCCGCTAGTTTAACAGATGACTAGCAGGGCGTCCGAGCGAGGACGTCCCCTCTCCTACTCCGGTGTCTAGATGCTATCCATTGGGTCATTCTTTTTTTCATTTTGCTGATTTTGGCTCTGTGCTGTATGCTGCCCATGTGCCCCTCTTCTTTCAGGGTCATTCTTTTTTTCATTTTCTCTCCATTCATTAATCCCTTTTCTCCGTTTTATTCTCCTATTCAGACAATTGTGCCAGGAAAACATTCCATTGCACGGGTAGAGGCAGAGTCCAGAGATCGGCAACCGATGGAAGGCACTAGCTCAGGCGGTTGCTTGATGCTGTCCATGGGCCCCTCTTGTTTCTGGTTCACTATTTTTTTCATTAATTCTGCTTTTGTCTATTTCCGTCATGCTGTCTCTCCATTCAGTAATCCCATTTCTTCTTTTTTTTTTTTTCCCATTCAGACATTATCATGGCTGGAAAACGTACTATCGCACAGGTCGAGGCAGAGTACAATGATCTTCAACAGCAGGAAGGCACAAGTTCTAGCCAGCCGTCCAAAAAAGCGAACCCGTAATGCTCGCTTTACAGACGAAGAAAATGAAGTTACTGTGCCGTGCTGTCTGTGACAAATATAAAGTTCTCTTCCAGTCTAAGGTTTCTTGCTCCACGAAGAAACAGGTTTGGGAGAAGATCGCACAGGATGTGAGCTCCCTTTCTCTCACGCCCAGGGACGTAAAAACAGGTACAGCACCGGTGGCGCGACACTAGAAAAGAGGTGAAAGAAAAGGCTTCCAAAATTGACGCGGCAGCAAAGAGGACCGGTGGAGGACCACCTTGTCATATAGTGTTGACACCACTGCAAGAGCTGGTTCTCAGTACTGTGAGGCCAGAGGTCGTGGTCAGTGTGCACACACAGTTCGGCGCTGACACTGGAGCAAGTGTTACGCTCTCCTTCTCCAAAGGGGAGGAGCTAGCTATCTATTATGCTCGCCTCCTCCAGAAGGGAGGAGTTAGCAATCTGCTGTCACTCACTCCGCCAGGAGGGCGGAGTTTGGCAAGCTGTTCTGCTGTGCTCCTGAAAGGGGAAGGAGTAGCGATATGACATGACCTGCTCCTCCAGAGGGGAGGAGTTAGCTATCTGTAATTCTATTAGCGAACTGTTAGATGTTCCTATAAGGAAAGGAAATAGCAAGCTGTATCAATCTGCTAAGGAGTAGCAATCTGTTATGGATCAACTCTCCAAGGAAGAGGAGTTGGCAATCGGTATATAGTACTTCGCTATGAGATAGCAATCTATCATGCCCCCCGCTACGGAGTAGCAATCTGTATATATATATATATATATATATATATATATATATATATAAGCTGCTAGCAAGTCTCAGAGAAAGAGAAGTAGCTGTCTATATAATACTTCCATGAGCGGAGTCAGTGGTCTGTAGTGGTTGGCTCCCACAAGGTGACAATAGTGAAAGGAATGACCACTTGGAGGAAATGGTGAATCCCTGGGCCGATGTCAGATGACAGCGCCCCCAGGAGGAGATCCTGAGAGGAACCACCGGCTAGGCTAGAATATGAGGGACACACAATAGTTCTTTATTAGACTGGAAGCTGGACCACCAGCGGTGGCAGTAGTGAGTCGCTGTGTCTGGCAGAGCTGAAGTCCCTCTGATACTGGAATATAATCTCTGGGTCGCTGAGCTGTAGAGAGAGACTAGAAGTAGTGAATAGACAGGGTCTACTGGATACAAGATGGTACACAGACAATAGTAGATGTCTGCAATGGTCTCTATGCCACAGAGAGTCTTCAGTACATTCAGGAACAGGAGCCGTAGGCGAGCACTGGTTCCCACAAACAATCTGTAATAAGAACTCACAATTGCTGTATATGAAATGGCTTCTAGAGTAGAAGAGATTCTGTATAAGATTCTGGGAACATGGGCCCTCGTGGAGCGAGTACCGGTTCCTATCTGTAATCTTGCCAATGTAACTCTTGATCTCTGTATCTGCGATAACGTCTTGGACGGAAGGGAGTCTTCAGAGCAATAGGAATGTAGGCCCTCGTGGAGTGAGTACCGATTCCTATGTAATGGAACTCTCTGTGTTCACGTCCGTGATCGCTTCCAGGAAATGAGGAGTCTTCTGAGTGTTCTGGCAATCTGAAATCAAGAAGAGAGCGCGGAGCCCCTGTGGAGCGGGTACTCCTGGTAAGTTTGAAAAGGCCGAGCAGTGGGGACGGGTTCCCCGGCTGACTCGGATCGATGTTGCAAGTATTGTGGTCTGCCAAAGCAAGTCCCATTGGAGTTCCTTGCTAACTCGTTAGAGATTAGCAAACAAAGACCTTTTAGAGTGGAAATGGATGACGTCACTACGGGGGGGACGCCCCCGAGGTTCGCGCCCTTGCTGGTACAAAGTCTGGATCGAGCTCGCGCGCCCTTACGTAATCAGGAACATGGCGGATCCGTAGCGTCAGGCCAGCCCGGGGGAACCAGGACCAAGAGGCGGAGAGAAGCCATGGCTGCATCTGTCCGCCAGAGCCGAAGGTAGAGAGGGTGGAGCGAGGGGCGAGAAGAGGCACGAACACAACAGCAAGTGAAGGTATGCATAAACATATATCTTGTTTGCATTGACAACTCGAACTGCAACCTCTTTTTCCATCTTTCTCCACAGATAGAATGAACGAGGATGATGTAACTAGCAAAGAATCCATTCCCACGCTTGACAAATTTGTATTCCCCATGTCGAACGCTGACTCCCCCAGCCAACACGTCTCAACAGAGGAAGTTGTCACACTTAACCTGTTCGATGTGTCTTCAGTGAGCCAACAACCTGAGGCATCTGTACCCCTGGAACCATTTGTAGCCTCAGAACCATCTCCGCTACAGGCTGCTGCTGCACCGGAACAGGAAATGGCAACAGTATCACACGACCTGGAACAGGCCTGGATTGGCCACTGTTGGAAACAGGATGCTGGGCTTGATGGACCCTTGGTCTGACCCAGTATGGCATATTCTTAGGCATTATTTGGAATTGACGGGCTAAGCGAGCAGTTTGACTGGTATTACCTCTCGACAGGATCAACACAATGACTTGATGCTCCAGGAACTGAGGCTGATCCGAGCCGATATAAATGGTGCACTGGCTTCTCAATCGATTTTGATGGAGGAAATGATCAGCGCTATTAGAGATGTCGCCTCAGCTTTTCGTTCCATTAACCACCCATAATATTTATTAAATAAAAGTTTTGTATCCATAAAGTGATGTTTCATTTTTATGTTACAACCTACTCCTCACAACACACAATACTTTCATTCAATAACTCTTTAAAAAAAAAAAAAAAAGGTTAAATAATCAAACTCATATAATTTCCAAATTCAAAAAAAAATATTTTTTTTAAACTATTTTCACATAACTATTTTTTACAACAACAAAAAAATGCATTTTTCAGAGAACACAACCAAATACAACAGGATAGAAATGGAGATATCCACTCGAATAGGATAGGGGAAGGGACCATGCCATGGGGGAAGAGGAGGATCATTGTCATTGACAATAGGGAGACGGTGGCCGTCCAACAGGAGCCCGCGCCATAACCAGCAGGGATTGTGCTGCTGCCATTGAGCGCATCAGCTCTATAATCTCCTGCTGGCCATGGTGCAGGTCATAAAGGATGGTCACCGCCTGCACTGCCAGTCCCTCCAGAGCATCCAGGCTGCGGGTCAACCGGACCTGGAGAGCCAGCACAGCATCCAGGCGTCCCTCAAGGGCTGAGGGCCCTTCCCCGGATGCTGCGCTGGCCTCCTGCTGTCGACCCACACCTGGATGCTCTGGAGAGACCGGGCGGACAAAGTCAACGACGATGTCCTCCTCGTCCCCCATGGCTGGTGGGGCAGGAGAGATGGGGGCTGGAGACAGTTGGGGTGATGGTGGTGAAGATGACAGCTCGTCTCCTTCCTCCTCCGCTGATGTCTCTGAAAAGAGAAAAAGCGAAAGCGTTACTGCTGCGCATGCAAAGATCCAGAATGGTTGGACGGGGACATTTCTTATAGCCATTATTAAACAAGACCTCACCTTTTGCATCATCGTAAGCATGACATTTCAAATTCTAATGTGAGTGGCGTGCCAGACTGCATAAAACATCAATATGCCATACTGGCTGATACTATTAAAGGCTCACCTTGCTATTGGGGAGAGAGTTTGGGTGGTGGTGGTGGAGGAGGAGAATGGGTGGGAGAGGCTGCATCTGAGGACTGCTCCTCGTCTTCCTCTGAAGATGTCTCTGAAAAGAGAAAAAGCAAAAGCGTTACTGCTGCGCATGCAAAGATCCAGAATGGTTGGACGGGGACATTTCTTATAGCCATTATTAAACAAGACTCACCTCTTGCATGGTAAGCATGACATTTCAATTTCTTTAAGGGTAACCAACAGCACATACCTTCCGCCGCTCTTCGGGCCCTCTTTTTCAAAGCCTCAACCTGGCGACAGAATAAAACAAATACAAAACATATTAATTTGCTATTTAACTTTTACTTTGCTTTTGAGGCAAGAAGCAATTTGAACGCAACAAGCCAAGCGTCAGTTTTTCTTTTCTAACCCCCAGCAACGCAAAACAATACCAAAACACTAAATTTAATTGAATTTGGTTTTTTTTTTTTTTCTGCTAGCTGGAAGTATGAGCTGTGTCATTCTTTTCAAGCAACATAAACGAGACCTTGGCCTATCACAACAGAGGCCTATGAACTTACCTCCTTCGGGAAGGATGACTGGGCGTTGAAATGCGACCTGAGTGTCCGCCAGGCCTCATTGGCCCAATCCTGGTCCCGTGGATGCCCAGGACGAAAATAGAGGTGCCACTTGTCATCCACAATTAGTGTGGCCAGGAGCCGGACATACCTTCGGAGAAATTCGGGAGCCTCCCGCGCGGCATCTCCAAACGTTAATCAATAATCACAAAATGGCTGTCCGGGCATGCCCGCAGGGGATGGCGTTCCATGTTCAAGTGTCCTGCACCAAGAAGTTTCGTCAACCCTGGCCAGCATGGTGGCGATTGGCCAGGGGCTCAAGGTCGCAGCGCAGTTCTTCATATAGGAACAGGATTGCCCGTGAGCTCAGCCGGTAGGTTCGGACTACATCTCGCTCGGACATGCCAAAGAGAGTTGTCCGTGGGCGAAAGATACGTCCTGGTCTGCCGATGGTCCTGTCCTGTACACGGACAACTCTGTCCTGTTGTGCCTGCATGAAAAACAACACAACACAAGAAAATCAGCATAACCTAATAAAAAAATCTTGATAATTCATTTAACAAATATATGGAAGCAGCTGAGGGACGCCCAAATCCAGACGCCGGAGGAAGGCCTGGTGCGGTGTCCTTCTCCTGGCGTCCATAGAGGCGTCCATGTCTATGCTGGACCCGCGGAGCCTTAGGGATGCCTAATTCTAGGCACCGGAGGAAGGCCTGGCGCGGCATCCTTCTCCTGGCATCCATAGAGGCGTCCATGACTTCGCTGGACCCGTGGAGCCTCAGGGATGCCCAGAGATGATACTGTTGGTTATTCACAAACAACACATATACATGCCTCCTCCGGTCTTGCTGCTGGGTTCTTCTGTTGGCTGTTGTCTCCAATCGTCCGTCTAGAATTCGCTCGCCGAGCATTTCTTATTCTGGTTTTCATCCATAGTAAAAAGATTGCCAAAGCCAATATATACATTTAGTCCATGATGCTGTCCGATGCTGTCCGAATCTGACTGTCACAGAGCACAGCACCACACTAACGCCAGGGTCAGGGTAGGCGCTAAATCTAGAGGTTAAAGACGCACTATTTGGGGCGTGCGTTACTGTATCGAGGGGAATAGCTAATCCGGTCATTAAATACCATTAACATACCATCTACATGCGGCGGGCGGTAATTGTAATGCGTCGTTTTTGGCACGTGCTAAGGATGCGCAAGTGCCTATATTGAATCGCGTGTCTGGCCAACGCACCTAAAACATGCGTCTAATTCACGTTAAAAGTCGTGTGAGCCCAGCCGCGCTTTAATGTATCGGCCCGTTAGAAAGTAGCCACTGCTATTACTAGCAACAGTAGCGTGGAATAGACTTAGTGTTTGGGTACTTGCCAGGTTCTCGGGGCCTGGATTGGCCACTGTTGGAAACAGGATGCTGGGCTTGCTGGACCCTTGGTCTGACCCAGTATGGCAATTTCTTATGTTCTTATGTTCTCTGTTTTCCAAAAAAGGAACCCCCTATCCAAAAACACCCTCTCCCCACATTATCATCCTGCCAACCCCCCCCAATCCATGACCAACAGTAGCCCATCCGCTGGACCACCCAATAGCTTACAGTTTGTTCCTGGTGGTCTAATGGGGCCTAGAGCGCCGCCTATGTGCTGGGCCAGCTGCTCGCCTAATCCAAAATGGCACTGGCCAGCTGGACCTTTGCCCCTGTTTCTGGTGTCAGTGGGTGCCATTCTTCCCCTCCCCTCCACTTATGTGTGATGATCCACAGCCCCGCCTTTATGTGGTGGTACAAACTCTCAGGCTGATGCAATGTAGTGCGCTCGGCTGAGCGCACAGCTTTACACACGTCCAAATCCCCTCCTGCAATAAGGGCATTAGCACATCCAAAACGCACGTCCAAACCAGCGGGTAGCTAATAGCCCTCATCACTTGTAAATTCATGTTGCTGAGGCTATTAGCTAGTTCCTCCCGATGCAATCCCCCCCCCAAAAACCGTGAGCCTGATGCACGCATTTTAATCCACAAAAATTAACGCCTGCCCCAAAAGTAAGCAGAAAATACTGCTTTTCTGTACTTCCCCCATGGCGATATTAAGTAGGAGGAACCGAAAAAAGGAGAACCACGGCGGTCAGGTTAGGAAAAGGGATGCTCGATGAGCGTCCGTTTCCCTAACCCGCTGACAGCCCCCTCTCCCGGGCGTCCGCTGCCAAGGAGCTGCTAGGGGTGCATAGCTTCCCCTAGCGCCTCCTTTTTACCATGGCAGCTCATTTAAATATTAAATACGGGCGCTCGTGAGAGGTGGATCAGCAGGCGTTAAGAGAGCGGGCGCCGAACCACGAGTGCCTGTTTAACGCGCGCCGATATTGCAGGGGCCTGTTAGACTCTAAGCCCTCTGGGACAGGTACCTGCCTGAATGTAATCTGCTTTGAAGTGCTGAAAGGCGGAATATCAATAAAATTAAAATAAATACGCTGGCAGCAACACTCACTGACTTACTTTAAATATTCCTGGTCCTTGTTTCTTCCGGCAAGAGGGACGCCCATCGAACGCAAATTCTTTTACGTTGAAGCCATTACGGAAAGAGTGCAGCTGCTGTCATGGAGAATAAAAAGGCAGGATGAGCCTGCGGTCTGAGTCCGGGGTCCCCTGCAGTTCAGGGGCCTCACTGCCCCGGTGTCAGGGTTTATCTCAGCCTGCGCCGATGGCGACTGATTGTGAGATAGCCCAGGCCCCGGCCCGGCCTGATCATACAGGCGTCTCGCCCAGGGTTTCCCCAGCAGCAGAAACAAAACACCCTCTGTTGTCACCCAGCCCTGCTGATTTATTGGCCGTGACGCTGCAGGCCTAGTGCTGGTGACCCAGAGACCTGTCCATCTCGGGCCCTCGGCCCAGGGTGGAACAGATCTGCCTGGCTCACCCACCCTGGCTGTGACTACTGTTTACAAATGTCACCATCAAATGAGATCTGTCAGTTCTTTGGTGCAGGCCGAGCTGATCAGAAATGGCATTAGAAGCCGTGATAAGAGTGCCAGGGTCCAATTACCCAGGTTGGAAGTGCAAGAACGCTTAATTACCGGTGACAGTAGCGATGAGGCAGCCCGTCCCTCTCCAGATTGCAAACAGACGGAATGTGTTTCCCATTAAAATCTCCCTTTCTTTAAGGAGACGGAGGAACAAATTGTCAGCTTTAATGTGACCGTGTAATAGAATGCAATTGCCTGCTCCCCGGGAAATGTATGCGCCATTAATTACGTCAAACGATCAATAAAGGCGTTATATCTAGCATTATCCCACCGGGGACAAAGGCCATGAAGTCAAACTTAATTAGTCTCCTCCGGTACGGTGCATGTGGATGAAAAGCAAACGGCAGGGCCCTCTTTCAAGGCTCGCTTTCGTGAACACTGAAGGTCTCCCTAAACCGCATTGCATTACATTTTACACTTCTACCCTGCCTTACTACACAAATATGAGCCCGGAGCAGCAGACGTTACAGATAAAAATACCAACCGTGGCCGACACTCAAAGGAGCGTATCAGGATTACTTATAAGCGCTATCCACATAAACCCCAGAGTTTGAATATCTTGGCCACTTATGTGGGTACACTTTTTCCGGAGAAGTCATTATTTGGATAAAACTGATCCGGTTAGCTTGGAGGCGTTCTGGGGCAGAATTAACTTAGCCAGCCAATATTCAGAGTTATGTGACTAAATCTAGAGGTGTCTCACAGCTCCTCTTTCTCTTCTCTAGCAATTCCCAGTTGTTTAGCCGTCCCATTGGACTCCTGTCTGTATACTGTCACCTCTGCATGGAAAGGATGTATGCAGAAAATTTCACCTACATTTCATTTTGAGGGATTTTTTTTTTCCCTTTTTTGAAAGAGTATGAAATATTTACAAATAGTGTGCGCCATCTTCCATAATGAATGAATCTGAAAATGTTCAGCTTTTTGGAAGCACTGTGCATTCGTTTCAGGTAAAACAAACGTGCACAGTTTTGGTTCCCATTACCCATTAATTTGAAATTAATGCACCTCCCTCCTTACATAAGAACATAAGAAATTGCTATGCTGGGTCAGACCAAGGGTCCATCAAGCCCAGCATCCTGTTTCCAACAGTGGCCAATCCAGGTTACAAGGACCTGGCAGGATCCCAAAAACTAAGCAGTTCCCATGCGACTGATGTCAGTAATAGCAGTAATAGCTATTCTCTAAGACAACCTGATTAATAGCAGGTAATGGACTTCTCCTCCAAGAACTTATCCAAACGTTTTTTAAACCCAGCTACACTAACTGCACTAACCACATCCTCTGGCAACAAATGGCAATACCTTGAGTTGTGCTCCAAAATAAAGAATGAAGTTTTGCTGAAGACAAGAGTTCAGCAGAACAAAAATGTGAAAATATAGAAAATAGCTTTTCTGATAGTAGATTAAAAAATAAATCAAGACACAGTCCTTAAACAGACCCCAAATACAAAATGACTAAATTAGTGGCAAGAAATGTTGAAATTCCCTTAACTTCCAAAAGGTCTTTCTTAGCTATCCCCTCAGGAATTCTTTCCACTCCACAACCCTATCAAATATCAGCTGTGCATCCAGTTCTCCAGAAAAATCCCCTTTTCCTGTAAAGCTCAGGGAAAATTAAACTCTCCAGTCATTTTCCTTGAACTTTCCTTGGAATTTTTCTCCAACCAGATGAGAAAGCAGGACATGCTCTCTCAGTGGAGAGGACACAAGACACGATCTCTCCATGGAGAAGACACAAGACATGCTCTCTCAGTGGTGAGGAAACAAGATGCTCTCTCAATGGAGAGGACACAAGATGCTCAATGGATAGGACACAAGACACTCAGTGGAGAGGACCTAAAACACGCTCTCTCCGTGAAGAGGACAAGACACTCAGTGGAGAGGACACAAGACACGCTCTCTCCGTGAAGAGGACAAGACACTCAGTGGAGAGGACACAAGACACGCTTTCTCCATGAAGAAGACACAAGACACTCAGTGGAGAGGACACAAGACATGATCTCTCCATGGAGAAGACACAAGACATGCTCTCTCAGTGGCGAGGTCACAAGATGCTGTCTCACTGGAGTGGACACAAGATGCTCAGTGGATAGGACCTAAAACACGCTCTCTCCATGAAGAGGACTCAAGACACTCAGTGGAGAGGACACAAGACACGCTCTCTCTATGAAGAGGACAGAAGGCATTCAGTGGAGAGGACACAAGACACGCTCTCTCCATGAAGAGGACTCAAGACACTCAATGGAGAGGACACAAGTCACACTTTGTCCTTGAAGTGGACTCAAGACACTCAGTGGAGAGGACACAAGACATGCTCTCTCCATGAAAGGGACTCACAACACTCAGAGGAGAGGACACAAGATACACTCACTCTGTGAAGAGGACACAAGACATTCAGTGGAGGGGATACAAGACATTCAGTGGAGAGGACACAAGTCATACTCTATCCTTGAAGGGGACTCAAGACACTCATGGAGAGGACATAAGACATGCTCTCGCCATGAAAGGGACTCAAAACACTCAGTGGAGAGGACACAAGATACACTCACTCTGTGAAGAGGACACAAGACATTCAGTGGAGAGGATACAAGACACGCTTTCTCTGTGAAGAGGACTCAAGACGCTCAGTGGAGAGGACGTAAGATATGTTATCTCCATGAAGAGGACTCAAGACACTCCGTGGAGAGAAGACAAAGCACCTTACCGTCTCCTATTCTGGAGCCCAGAGAGCCACAGACTCCTAAGGCATCTCCTCAGCTACTTCTCAATGACCCCCAAAGTACTCCAGGAGGCCTCTTTTTACACTCTTCCACATCTGACCCACCTTTAGGGGACAGACTCTTAATATCACTCAAATTGGTCCCACACCCTTTAAAATCCCTCTTACTGGAAAATTGTTCAGTCCACTGTATGGAAGGATCTAGCCAGTGCAGCCATCTTTATTTTGTTCTGTCACAGGACAACCTGGGAATTCCTGAAGCGTCTATCATGGGGATAAAATTGGGGATGTTACATAGCAGAGGAAGGGTACTGACAGTATTTATGTAACCGAGAGCCAGTTTTTGGATACCAGTAATGCCCAAGAAGATTATGTAGGGTAGGTTAGTGCAGGGGGGAGGACTCATTCAAATTCAGGGGCCTGTGAATGGCCATCCCCTTAGGAAGCTTTATAACAGCTCTCTCCTGAGAGTCTACACGCCATCCCTTATATGTTTTGGAGAATTAGGAGGTGTAATAGGCGCTTAACTTGTTTGTGTTTTTGAGGTCCAGTCAGAGGGAGCAGGCTAACCCAGCCTGGGATTCCTGACCAGGGTCAGGAGGCTGTCCTACCAGTGCACTCTCTAGCTGTTTTCGGGATTTTAAGCTTTTCGTGGCAGGAGCCTCACTGGACACCTGGGCCTTTCTTGGATTCAGGGCACGAGGAACCCTGTATCTGGGACGCCCAGGGATAGGGAAGACCTGCCCCTGAGGTGGAGGTGGCCCATTGTGAGGAGCAACTCCAGTGTTATATTCAGTTAAGGAAAAAGGGACTTTACGTTTAAGCATCCAGGAGGAAGATTTTTGGCTGCCCCTCCCTTCCTGTAGTGGTGGCAGGGTAAGAAACCTGCTTCCAGGGACACTGATCCCGAGTCTTCAGCCCCGGGGGAGAGATTACTCTCTGTGCCAGGACAGGATTTTGGGGAACCCGTGGAAGGGGTCTTCCTGCCCATCGGGACCTCCATCTCACCTAACCCCGGAGGGTGGAAGGATCCCTCGCCCTTTCAAAGACTCCTGCACAGGCAGAGGTGAATATTGTAACCAAGGAGAGAAAAGGCTGCCATGCTGGAAACATTTACTGCGCCATCTGCAGCGATTTCATTCAGTAATCCAGTGCTTCCAGAAAGAGAACTGACCCCTCTCCCAGGGATGAGCAAGAGGAAGTTACCCACCCCTGCAGGGAGACCCGAAAGGAACCCGTTCCCCTCAAGCCAAAGGATCCACACCCTGGGGAAAAGGGCACAGGTTCCTGCCCCAGAGAAATTACAAATACATTTATGGCCCCACCTGTGCAGGACACTGGGGTGCAGTTACATTTATTTTTTTAAAATTTGTATTCTGCTTATCGTAACTGCTGAGCGGCTCACAGTTGCAAGGCACATACTGTATACTAACATGACCAGTCACATCCATAGTAACATAGTAATGAGGGCAGAAAAAGACCAAAAGCTCCATCCAGTCTGCCCAGTAAGCTTCTTATAGCAACTGCTGCTCCCTGCAGGTTACCCCTATGTTTCTGTTAAGGATAATAACTGCTGCTCCCTGCAGGTTACCCCTATGTTTCTGTTAAGGGTAGTAACTGCCGCTCCGTGCAGGTTACCCCCATGTTTCTGTTAAGGGCAGTAACTGCTGCTCCGTGCAGGTTACCCCCATGTTTCTGTTAAGGGCAGTAACTGCCGCTCCGTGCAGGTTACCCCCATGTTACTGTTAAGGGTAGTAACTGCCGCTCCGTGCAGGTTACCCCCATGTTTCTGTTAAGGGTAGTAACTGCCGCTCCGTGCAGGTTACCCCCATGTTTCTGTTAAGGGTAGTAACTGCCGCTCCGTGCAGGTTACCCCCATGTTTCTGTTAAGGGCAGTAACTGCTGCTCCGTGCAGGTTAACCCCATGTTACTGTTAAGGGTAGTAACTGCCGCTCCGTGCAGGTTACCCCATGTTTCTGTTAAGGGTAGTAACTGCCTCTCTGTGCAGGTTACCCCATGTTTCTGTTAAGGGTAGTAACTGCCGCTCCGTGCAGGTTACCCCCATGTTTCTGTTAAGAGTAGTAACTGCCGCTCCGTGCAGGTTACCCCCATGTTTCTGTTAAGGGCAGTAACTGCCGCTCCGTGCAGGTTACCCCATGTTTCTGTTAAGGGCAGTTACTGCCGCTCCGTGCAGGTTACCCCCATGTTTCTGTTAAGGGTAGTAACTGCCGCTCCGTGCAGGTTACCCCCATGTTTCTGTTAAGGGCAGTAACTGCCGCTCCATGCAGGTTACCCCCATGTTTCTGTTAAGGGCAGTAACTGCTGCTCCATGCAGGTTACCCCCATGTTTCTGTTAAGGGCAGTAACTGCCGCTCCATGCAGGTTACCCCCATGTTTCTGTTAAGGGTAATAACTGCCGCTCCGTGCAGGTTACTCCATGTTTCTGTTAAGAGTAGTAACTGTCGCTCCGTGCAGGTTACCCCATGTTTCTGTTAAGGGTAGTAACTGCCGCTCCGTGCAGGTTACCCCCATGTTTCTGTTAAGGGTAGTAACTGCCTCTCTGTGCAGGTTACCCCATGTTTCTGTTAAGGGTAGTAACTGCCGCTCCGTGCAGGTTACCCCCATGTTTCTGTTAAGAGTAGTAACTGCCGCTCCGTGCAGGTTACCCCCATGTTTCTGTTAAGGGCAGTAACTGCCGCTCCGTGCAGGTTACCCCATGTTTCTGTTAAGGGCAGTTACTGCCGCTCCGTGCAGGTTACCCCCATGTTTCTGTTAAGGGTAGTAACTGCCGCTCCGTGCAGGTTACCCCCATGTTTCTGTTAAGGGCAGTAACTGCCGCTCCATGCAGGTTACCCCCATGTTTCTGTTAAGGGCAGTAACTGCTGCTCCATGCAGGTTACCCCCATGTTTCTGTTAAGGGCAGTAACTGCCGCTCCATGCAGGTTACCCCCCATGTTTCTGTTACGGGTAATAACTGCCGCTCCGTGCAGGTTACTCCATGTTTCTGTTAAGAGTAGTAACTGTCGCTCCGTGCAGGTTACCCCATGTTTCTGTTAAGGGTAGTAACTGCCGCTCCATGCAGGCTACCCCATGTTTCTGTTAAGGGTAGTAACTGCCGCTCCGTGCAGGTTACCCCCATGTTTCTGTTAAGGGTAGTAACTGCCGCTCCGTGCAGGTTACCCCCATGTTTCTGTTAAGGATAGTAACTGCCGCTCCGTGCAGGTTACCCCCATGTTTCTGTTAAGGGTAGTAACTGCTGCTCCGTGCAGGTTACCCCATGTTTCTGTTAAGGATAGTAACTGCTGCTCCGTGCAGGTTACCCCATGTTTCTGTTAAGGGTAGTAACTGCCGCTCCATGCAGTTTACCCCATGTTTCTGTTAAGGATAGTAACTGCCGCTCCATGCAGGTTACCCCATGTTTCTGTTAAGGGTAGTAACTGCCTCTCTGTGCAGGTTACCCCATGTTTCTGTTAAGGGTAGTAACTGCCGCTCCGTGCAGGTTACCCCCATGTTTCTGTTAAGGGTAGTAACTGCCGCTCCGTGCAGGTTACCCCCATGTTTCTGTTAAGGGCAGTAACTGCCGCTCCGTGCAGGTTACCCCATGTTTCTGTTAAGGGCAGTTACTGCCGCTCCGTGCAGGTTACCCCCATGTTTCTGTTAAGGGCAGTAACTGCCGCTCCGTGCAGGTTACCCCCATGTTTCTGTTAAGGGCAGTATCTGCCGCTCCGTGCAGGTTATCCCCATGTTTCTGTTAAGGGCAGTAACTGCCGCTCTGTGCAGGTTACCCCCATGTTTCTGTTAAGGGTAGTAACTGCCGCTTCGTGTAGGTTAACCCCATGTTTCTGTTAAGGGTAGTAACTGCCGCTCCGTGCAGGTTAACCCCATGTTTCTGTTAAGGGTAGTAACTGCCGCTCCGTGCAGGTTACCCCCATGTTTCTGTTAAGGGTAGTAACTGCCGCTCCGTGCAGGTTACCCCCATGTTTCTGTTAAGGGTGGTAACTGCCCCTCCGTGCAGGTTATCCTCATGTTTCTGTTAAGGGTAGTAACTGCTGCTCTGTGCAGGTTACCCCCATGTTTCTGTTAAGGGTAGTAACTGCCGCTCCGTGCAGGTTACCCCCATGTTTCTGTTAAGGATAGTAACTGCCGCTCCGTGCAGGTTACCCCCATGTTTCTGTTAAGGGCAGTAACTGCCGCTCCGTGCAGGTTACTCCCATGTTTCTGTTAAGGGTAGTAACTGCTGCTCCGTGCAGGTTACCCCCATGTTTCTGTTAAGGGCAGTAATGTTAACATTGAAAATCTTTAAGAGGTTGACTCAGATGGGACCTGATCCTGCTACTGAGCCAAAAGTGAGGGGGCACAGTGGCTGTGCCTCTGTCCCTGGCCTCTGCTTATAAGGGGGCAGATTTTAAAAGCAATATGCACGCCGAGCCTATTTTGCATAGACCTGGCGACGTGCGCAAGTCCCAGGACACGCATAGGTCCCGGGGCTTGAGAAAAGGGGCGGGGCAGTCTGGGGCGGGGGCGTGGCCAGAAGCAGGCGCAACTTGCAAAACAAAGGTATGGGTGGGGGGAGGGGTTAGGTAGGGCTGGGGGCGGGTTAGGTAGGGGAAGGGAGGGGAAGGTGGGGGGGGGGGGGGGCGGAGGGAACAGGGAAAGCCATCGGGGCTCCCTTAGGGCTCGGCGCGCGCATGTTATAAAATCGGGTGTAGGTATTAAAATCTGCCCCAAGGGAATGAAAGGTAGTTTGCTTGCAATAGTCCAACCTGCGCACCTTGTTCCTATCACTTTTCTCTGTATTTGGCTATTGGTGGTCTACATGGTGATCTGATCAAGCAGTGGGAGAGGGGATCCCCTCTGGTGGGTCTCACCTGCCCTTCCGTCAGCCTTGCCTCTCTGTCTGTCCCAAGTGTGCTTGAAATCTGTCGCAGTGCTGGTTTCCACCAGCTCTTCTGCTTCCGCGTGTCTCCACCTGCTTTCTCGTGTTCTCTGAACCTCCCTTCCTCCCAGCTCAGATCAGGGCCCCTTGTCCTTGAAATTGCGTTTCTGTGGGCAGTGTCTCGTATTTCAGCGTTTGCATCATGTCCTCCTTCAGCGAGTGTGATTTGAGTGTCTTTGGCCTTTCTTGGTCAGGTCTGGGTTGTAATATCGTTCTAGCAGCCCTGTGAGCCACTTCTGTCCTCAGGGTGGTCTGCAGGTCTGCCAACCCGCTCCTGTCTGTGTGACCGGCAGGGTGGAGATCTGGCCAGCCGCTCACATTGGGTGCAAGACTCTCGCTCCCACACTCCCGCTGACTCTATTTAAAGGCGGTGAAAGTGCTTGGGTGTTATCACCCGATGGAAACAGAGAACACCTACGACCACCAGAGATTCACGTTTAACGAATAAGCTGGACTTACATCAGGTTTCACTGCCAGTGTCCAGGACACGGGAGGAGACGGGATAACCCTGGTGAGAGGGGGATGCAGGGTTGCTCACACTTGACCCAAAGCGTGACCCGCAAGGCTCATGGAGAGTGAGAATGGTTCACTGCCCCCGCACCGAGCCATCAGGCCTTCTCACTGGTCAGAAAGTGAGAGCGCCGTGCTGCACAGTTGTGGCTGATTGCATTGGAATTGCAAGTCAAAAATTAGTATAATGAGTCCGTTTCAGGAAGAGCCATCGAAAAGCCTACTTGTAGCTACGAGCTGGATTTTGGATGAAATATATTAAAGGGCTCAGTACCTCACATGCGTCTTGGTACCTTGGAAACTGGATCTCTCACTAGGACACAGAACTCCTGAAGACTCAGACACCTGGCTAGACATAGGCCAACTTGGGACGTAAATTTGGGATCCATGTACAAAGCCCTCCTGAATCCATCACAGAGACCGACCATGGCTTGATCTGCTTTATTTGTGCTCTATACTCTCACGTCTCCTGCTTCAAACTGAGCCAAATCTCCTGCCCACCCAGGACCTCCAAGTGAAATACGGCTGAAAATGTCCTTTCTCATGCGATTGTACAGGCTGAGTCTAAAAGAAGATCATTGATTCAGTACCAGAGAGTCCCCAGGGGCTCGTACTCTTTGTTTTCTGAGCTATCTGGAAAGTAGCATCTGATCCATTTAGAAGCGAGTAACAAAAGACCAGTTGTTCTGCTCTGTGAAAGGTTTACATATGTCTTCGCAATTCCCTTCCAAAAGACAAGTCAATAACAGCCGACATGCCCCGGAGCTGCCGACCTGGTTCCACACTGAGGCCCTCTGTTTCTTCCCATTGGCCTTTGGCAAAGTCAAGGCGCTCTGACCTTTTCTTGCCGGTGGAGGACACTAGCTCTTGGGACCTGGCTTAGAATCGATGTGCAGAGGTTAAAGTGAGTCATCGGTGTTGGTTATTTAGTATTAATGAGGTTCCTCTGACAGAATACTGACTTTCTGTCTATCTGACCCTCATCTGCCTCCAAAAAAGCCCCAAAACAATCAATTACTTGTGTGTCCAGGGACGAGTTCTCAATCTTTAACAGATCACACTTACAGCCAAAACAACAAATTTAACCTGAATGTTATTAGATTTTATTTATCTGACAAAGAAATTGTTGGGTACTTTCGCTCAGGAGTTCTTGGAGTACAGCATAAAGCAAAACCAATGTAAGACAAGCTTGAGTTGTCAATGTGACCGTGACATGGAAATAAGATCCAAGCGAGCTGTCTCCCACTGCGGGCCACTTTCTCAAATGACTGTAGCCCAGCTCATATCAAAAGCAACGTTGGTTGGGCTAGGTTAGCTTCAGTTGGCTTGTTTTAGGTCACCTTTTCAATGGACTCTCTCTCCAGATGTGCCCTTCTTATCAGATAAAGGTTATTCACAAACACTTCTTGTGGTCTCTCACCTATCCCGTTATATTTGGCAGTAAACTTACAGCAGATGCACATGACGTGAATATCTGAGTCTGGAGTCGCTCTTGTGCAGGCTCATCACCCAAGAAAACGGTACTGCTTAGAGCCAAATGGAGACGTGATGATGACATGAAAGCAAGGACCTACCAAAGGAGGCCTCCAGGACTGCCTCCCACATTTGGTGGGGTGAAGAGCTGACATTGCCCCATAGGCCTTCCAGCGGTTTCAGCGGCAGAGATATCATCATGGAGGGGTTGATGTTACAGCTTGTGGCCACGTCCTTCTGCCTAACCAGGACACTTTAGGCCCTGCCTTTCCTGGCACTGAAGTCATGCTCAATGGTCTATAATTTCCCTGATCATCCCTGGAGCCCTTTTTAAATATCAGGGTTACATTGACCACCTTCCAGTCTTCAGGTACAATGATAATTACAAATTACTAGTAATAGATCTGAAATGTCATTTGTTAGTTCTTTCAGAACCCTGGGGTGTAGACCATCTAGTCTGGGTGATTTGCTACTGTTCATTTTGTCAATCTGGCCAACCACATCTTCTAGGTTAAGTGTGATTTGGCTCAATTCATCTGAATCATTACCCTTGAAAACTGTTTCTGGAACTGGTATCTCCTTAACATCCCCATTAGTAAAGCAAAGGATTTGTTTAATCTTTCTGCGATGGTTTTATCTTCCCTTGTACCATCAAAGAAACAGAAGAATTGATCAATAGAATTGAGAGCTCTACTACTAATCCCAACTGTAGCACTACTGAATGTACACAGTGCTGTACAAACACCTAAGAGACAGACCCTGCTCCATGGAGCTTACAATCTAATCAAGAGAAACATACAAGTCAACAGACAATTGTTAAAATGAGTTAATTTCATTTCATTTTACACTTCTATACTGCCCTCCTTCTTAGATATGAACCCAAAGCGGATTACATCCCAGCTAAAAAATCTAACAATCGATACAAAAACGAATCCCTCCCTAACGAGGCTGAAGGCGAACCAAGAGACAGTTGAGTTCTCACCCTATGGTGCGATTTCACCAATGGGCTGGGATGGGGGGGGGGGGGGAGTCCATTAAATTATTCACAACTATCACCAAATTGTAGGGGGGAGGGGAAGTCCAGAGACAGGGGCATGAGAATCAGTGCAACGTTACTAATATCATTCGTGGCAGAGCCGGGTAAAGATTCTCATGAATCTGGGGGCATGGGCACGCCTTGTTCCAGCCCACCCTAAGGTGACGCAAAAAAATGAAATTAATCTAAGGCTTTTACTCTGCGTTTCCAGAGTCACAGGCTCCTTCAGGGTGGATTGCAATCATTAATACAACTCATGTGCCACTAAACAAAGGAGCGTAATTGTTGCGACCGTCACTGCCCGACATCTCCACTCTGCCCATCTTACTGCATTGGCGACTCCCTCTGGGGTTGATGGAAGGCTGGCTGCCGCGGCGTCTTTCAGCCATCCTCATCCGGCGTCCCTGGACCGGCCCGACGGTGCAATCCACCATGTTGACCTGATGCCTAGGGGCGCGTGTGTGGCACGGCCCCGCCTCAAGTACCAGAAGTGGCGCGAACCTCAGAGGCGTCCCCCTGAGATGTCGTCATCTGCTTCAGATATTTATAGTTCTCTGAATTGTTCTATCTACGCTACTCTGCCTCCTCGGACTAACCAGGGGTACCTGCTCCTCGGGGGCCTCGCTCTCTCTCTTACTTTGCAGACTGCAGTCTGGAACCGGTACTCACTCCTTGAGGGCCCTCGTTCCCGGACTTCTTCGAATTCACTTCTGCCTGGAGGTCAGCACTGCCTACTACATCTGTGAGTTACCATCGCTCCCTCAGAGCTTTCCCTGGAACCAGGTACTCGCTCTCTAGGGCCTATACTTTCCAGCTCCTGGGCTTCTATGAGACATTGTGTGAGTCTTACCATCTGGTTCTGTCCATGAACTCTGCATACCCTGCCTACTCACTATATTTCAGTTTCTCTACAGCTCAACCTCCAGGGATCACTGTTCCAGTATCTGAGGGACTTCAGCCCAGCCAGGCACTACCAGCTCACTACTGCCATCTCTGGTGGTTCAGTATACTGTCTAATAAAAGAACTAGCGTGTGTCTGTCTCTTATCTCTGAGCCTGACCGGTGGTCTCTCTTGGGATCTTTCCCCGGGGGTGTGGTCATCTGCCACCGGCCCAAGGATCCACCCTCAACTCTCCTAAATAATAACAGATTGCTAACTCCATGGATCCGGCACAACTCAATGCCTTGCAGGCCATACCGGGCCTGGCCCAGCGCATTGTGGAGCAGCAAGATGCCTTGGAGAAACTTACTGTAGCATTTCATCAGTTACACATACAGAAGGTTCAAGGCACTGCCTCCAACCAAGAAGGTCAGTTACCGGAGGTAACTTTGAAGACTGCTGTACCACTGGCGGCTCCAATCTGCTTTTCCGGAGAAATCCAGAAGACCCGGGGCTTTTGAACCAGTGCTGCATGCACTTTGCCTTATAGCCGTCTCTATTTCCTACAGCTCTCTCCAAGACTACCTACATCCTTTCATACCTGGATGGTAGGGCCCTGTCTTAGGCATCTACCTTGTGGGAACGCAAGGACTCTATTTTGCAGGACATAGAAGAATTTATGGACTTGTTTAAATCCATTTTTGATGACCCTGCTCAAACTTCTGTAGCCGGTTCTGCTTTAGTGGATTTGAAGCAAGGCAACAGATCATTGGCTGAATTCGCCATAGAGTTCAAAACTCTGGCGGCAGAACTTCACTGGGACTCCAAATGTCTCAAGACTCTCTTTTGCAGAGGCTTGGACACCCGTTTAAAGGACGAGCTGGCTGCTCGTATAACACCTGACTTGCTGGACGAATTAGTAGCCTTGGCCACTCGGATTGATCAACGACTCCGGGACAAGGTGAAGGAACTCCAGCCTAGGGTGTTACCCGGGTTGAAACAGGCCAGTGCTGTCTGTACACCTTGAATGGTTCCAGTAGTCCCTGCTGCTGATACAGATGAACCTATGCAACTTGGTCATGGACGCTTGACTTCAAAGGAGAGAAGATTTCGGAAGAAGCGCGGCCTTTGCATGTACTGTGGTCAACCCGGCCATGATGTTTCTACATGCTCCATTCATCCGGGAAACGGACGGGCCTAAGTCCTGCAGGAGGACTGTTCTTAGGCCATACCGCGACATCTTCTCCGCTCTCTCTCCCAGTCTCTTTGACCTACAGACCGATCACAGTTCAGACTCCTGCCCTGTTGGACTCAGGGGCAGGAGGCAACTTCATTCTCAGACGTCTAGTGGAAGACCTGAGGAGTCCCCTCATCAAATTAGAAGATCCACTATTGTGTTACAACTTGAAGTGGGCTTTGGTCATTCCCTAACTTCGCCACTTCTACTGAAGATCTCAGTGACGTCCCCAGCAGCATCCATCGCTGCTGACATCTACAACATACTCAGCGAATTTTCTTCCAAGACTCAAGATCCACCTGTCATCTATGCAGAAGACGACTTAGAATACAAAGTTGAAGAGATTCTGGATGTTCGTAAAAGAGGCAAGACTTTTGAATACCTTCTAAAATGGGAAGGTTTCGGCCCCAAAGAAAACTCTTGGGAGCCTCAGGCCAATATCCTGGACAAAGAGATTCTTTGTCAGTTCCATCTCACACATCCTTCAAAACTGCCCACCTTACTGCATTGGCGACTCCCTCTGGGGTTGATGGAAGGCTGGCTGCCGCGGTGTCTTTCGCTGTCCTCATACTGCATCCCCGGACCGATCCGACGCTGCAATCCGCCATGTTGACCTGATGCCTAGGGGCACGCGCGTGGCGCGGCCCCACCTAAAGTACCAGAAGTGATGCGAACCTCAGAGGCGTCCCCCTGAGATGACGTCATCCGCTTCAGATATTTATAGGTCTCTGAATTGCTAACAACTCGAGTTAGCAAGGATATGGATTCGTTCTATCTACGCTACTCTGCCTCCTCGGACTAACCAGGGGTACCTGTTCCTCGGGGGCCTCGTTCTCTCTTACTTTGTAGGTTGTAGTCTGGAACTGGTACTCGCTCCTCAAGGGCCCTCGTTCCCGGACTTCTTCGGAATTCACTTCTGCCTGGAAGTCATCGCTGCCTACTAATCTGTGAGTTACCATCGCACTCTCAGAGCTTTCCCTGGAACCAGGTACTCACTCTCTAGGGCCTATACATTCCAGCTCCTGGGCTTCTATGAGACATTGTGTGAGTGTTACCATCAGGTTCGGTACATGAACTCTGCTTATCCTGCCTACTCACTATATTTCAGTTTCTCTACAGCTCAGCCTCCAGGGATCGCTGTTCCAGTATCTGAGGGACTGCAGCCCAGCCGGGCACTTCCAGCTCACTACTGCCCCCTCTGGTGGTTCAGTATACTGTCTAATAAAAGAACTAGTGTGTGTCTGTCTCCATACTCTGAGCCTGACCGGTGGTCCCTCTTGGGGTCTTCCCCGGGGGCGTGGTCATCTGCCACCGGTCCAAGGATCCACCCACAACTCTCCTAAATAATAACAGTAATTTACAACAAACTTTAAAAAAGCAGGGAGAAGTTCCCGACGAGAAGAGGGGAACATGACTTGAGCTATAGTGAAATAAATGCATAAGCAGTGATGAATAGCGCAGTGCCACACCCTGCCGAGTTTAGGGTTAGTTCGGGGAACATTCAGTCTCTCCATCTTGATTTATGATCCAGCAAAGGCATTTCTTGAGACCTCGTTGGCAAAGTCTCAGGCAGGTATTGCTGCCACGTTGAGTCCTTTCCTGGGGGTCTTGCCTGGTGCAGAATATTTAAGGTTTGTGTCCTGACCTGACCTGCTCTCTTTTTTTAGTCCTTGTTCTTGCCTCGATTCTGCACTGCCAGCTCGGGAGCTGGTTTTCATCTTCAGGTATCCTGGTGTGTTTAACTTTCCTTGCAATATGATAGCGAATTGTTAGAAAATTATTAATTCCTTTATTCCCCAGTTTACCACAAATTGAGATCAGGAGCTTGATTTCTAATGCTATTCAAATAATATGGATTTCGGGTTTGTTTGGTTTTTTTTATAAAGTT
Source organism: Rhinatrema bivittatum (assembly GCF_901001135.1). NCBI lineage: Eukaryota > Metazoa > Chordata > Amphibia > Gymnophiona > Rhinatrematidae > Rhinatrema > Rhinatrema bivittatum. The sequence continues at coordinate 1,499,218 of NC_042615.1, forward strand.
TTATAATTTTGGACATCATCTTGAATGTGGGATGGACAGGGAAGAGAGAGGCCTCTGCTGAGTGCAGGGTGGGGAGGGGGGATGTAATGAGGGTGGGATGTAGGGAGGGACATAGAGGGGAGAGGCCTGTGCTGAGTGCAGGGTGGGGAGGGGGATGTAATGAGGGGGGGATGTAGGGAGGGACATAGAGGGGAGAGGCCTGCGCTGAATGCAGGGTAGGGAGGGGGATGTAATGAGGGTGGGATGTAGGGAGGGACATAGAGGGGAGAGGCCTGCGCTGAATGCAGGGTAGGGAGGGGGGGTGTGTAATTATTGTGAGCTGTAGGGAGGGAGAGGGTATCTGTAGACCGCGGTGAAGGAGTCTGAATAGACGAGCCACTGACCCAACCCCAGAATACAGGACATACCTTGGTTAAGGTCTTTCCAGACGTTGCCATCTGTAAAAGGCTGACCTTCATTGCCCTTCCCGCCTCCTTGGATGTCAGATCAGTGACAGTGCTGGTAGTGCAGGTAGTGCTGGTAGTGCAGGTAGTGCTGGCAGTGCAGGTAGTGCAGGTAGTGCTGGTAGTGCTGGTAGTGCTGGCAGTGCTGGTAGTGCAGGTAGTGCTGGTAGTGCTGGCAGTGCAGGTAGTGCTGGTAGTGCTGGTAGTGCTGGCAGTGCTGGTAGTGCAGGTAGTGCAGGTAGTGCTGGTAGTGCTGGCAGTGCAGGTAGTGCAGGTAGTGCTGGTAGTGCTGGTAGTGCTGGCAGTGCTGGTAGTGCTGGTAGTGCAGGTAGTGCAGGTAGTGCTGGCAGTGCAGGTAGTGCTGGTAGTGCAGGTAGTGCTGGCAGTGCTGGCAGTGCAGGTAGTGCTGGCAGTGCTGGCAGTGCAGGTAGTGCAGGTAGTGCTGGTAGTGCAGGTAGTGCAGGTAGTGCTGGTAGTGCAGGTAGTGCTGGCAGTGCTGGCAGTGCAGGTAGTGCTGGCAGTGCAGGTAGTGCAGGTAGTGCTGGCAGTGCTGGCAGTGCTGGTAGTGCTGGTAGTGCTGGCAGTGCAGGTAGTGCTGGCAGTGCAGGTAGTGCAGGTAGTGCAGGTAGTGCTGGCAGTGCAGGTAGTGCTGGTAGTGCAGGTAGTGCTGGCAGTGCAGGCAGTGCAGGTAGTGCTGGCAGTGCAGGTAGTGCTGGCAGTGCTGGTAGTGCAGGTAGTGCAGGTAGTGCTGGCAGTGCTGGCAGTGCAGGTAGTGCTGGTAGTGCAGGTAGTGCAGGTAGTGCTGGTAGTGCAGGTAGTGCTGGCAGTGCAGGTAGTGCAGGTAGTGCTGGCAGTGCTGGCAGTGCAGGTAGTGCAGGTAGTGCAGGTAGTGCTGGCAGTGCAGGTAGTGCAGGTAGTGCTGGCAGTGCTGGCAGTGCAGGTAGTGCTGGCAGTGCAGGCAGTGCAGGTAGTGCAGGTAGTGCTGGTAGTGCAAGTAGTGCTGGCAGTGCTGGCAGTGCTGGTAGTGCTGGCAGTGCTGGCAGTGCAGGTAGTGCAGGTAGTGTATATAGATACTCCCAGTCTCTACGCCTGCTCCTCCTCTCCCAAAGAAAAGCACAACATTCATGAAAAGTGGACAGGGAACAGATGTGCACTGTGTTTCAGCTCTGGAACAGATGTAGGATTTTACTGCCTGGGGGTACTTTTGGTGCTATCACCCCCCCTGGTTTCCCTATTGCCTCCGTCCTAGGCCCAGGCTGGGAGCACATAGGAGACCGTCCCTTGTGTTGCAGCCTCCATGATGCACTGAAAGCTGCAGAAGCAGTGAACAGGTTGAATCTGTTAGTAACTTTCCTGATCCTTCATGGATCGCCAGGGCTGTAAAAGTCTCCCTCTGTATCGCTCCATGGTGAGGCCGCATCTCAAAAAAGATAGAGCTGTACTGGAGAAAGTGCAGAGAAGGGCGACCAAAATGATAAAGGGGATGGAACAGCTCCCCTATGAGGAAAGGCTGAAGAGGTTAGGGCTGTTCAGCTTGGAGAAGAGACGGCTGAGGGGGGATATGATAGAGGTCTTTAAAATCATGAGAGGTCTAGAACGGGTAGATGTGACTCGGTTATTTACTCTTTCGGATAATAGAAGGACTAGGGGGCACTCCATGAAGTTGGTGAGTAACTCATTTAAAACAAATTGGAGAAAAATCTTTTTCACTCAACGAAAAATTAAGCTCTGGAATTCATTGTCAGAGGATGTGGTTAAGGAAGTTAGTGCAGCTGGGTTTAAAACAGGTACGGATACGTTTCTGGAGGAGGAGAAGTCCATAAACTGCTATTAATCAATAGAAAATAGCCACTGCTTGTTGCCGGCATCAGTAGCATGGGATCTATTAAATGTTTGGGTAATTGCCAGGTTCTTATGGCCTGGATTGGCCACTGTTGGAAACAGGACGCTGGGCTTGATGGACCCTTGGTCTGACCCAGTGTGGCATTTTCTTATGTTCTAAAGGGGCATGTAACTGTGCCATCTATGAGGTGCTGCAGTCCGAATCCCTGCAACATGTTTGCAACCCTCTCCACAGGATTTAGTCATCCTTGGAAGAAGCCTGCCTGAAGTGCCTGTGTAGCCTCCCAGATAACAGAGAGGGGACCAGCACAGGAGAGCTGGGAGCCTGGGTGCCTTTCCGCAGCCCTGGAGATGCTCCCCTGTACCCCAACACTTCCTCGGTTCCTGTGTGCAGAGCACACTTAGAACATGAGCACATAATGTTTGCCATGCGGGGTCACGCCAAGGTCCGCAGGGCTCCGCTCTGCCAGCCATCTTCTTCAATCTTTATTTGGTGCCCGACTGCAGACTTTTATTGGGCCTGTGCTTCAGCTCCAGCATTTCTGCTGATGACATTCAGTTCTTCTTGCACAAAAGCACATCCTGATGTCTTACGTTTGCACGGGTATCCATGGCTTTGCCATGACAGATCCGCTCTGAATGTAGATAAAACTGAAGTTATTATTCTTAGCCGGTTTCAGTTCAATGGCTGCAATAAGACTGATTTCATCACAGGTCGAGCCTCATTTATCACTTCGTTCTGAAGCTAAGGCAAGAGTTTTGCAATTCCATGCGATTCGGTGGCTAAAGCCTTTGTTGAGCTCAGAAGATTTCCGTTCTGCATTGCAGGCTTTGATTCTCCTAAGCATGGACTATAGTAACGTCATCTTTTTAGGGGCACCGGTGTCCATCCTCAGGTCACTCCAGGTAGCTCATTGCCTGCTTTCCGATTCTGGCTCCGCACTGGCTTCCGGTCGTCTGGAGGACGACGTATTTTATTGATATATTTCCATGCCTTGGCTCGGGGCGGCCTTGTGCATTTCGAAGCCCTCTCCTATTTTTTCAGTCTTTTAGAGGTGCTCGCTCCCTGTCTGGCGCATCTTCTTCTCTTCTCTGCTGGAAAACCTATTCCTGACTGCACGCGGCTGTACGTTGAAGGATTTATTACAAACCTTTTTGTTTATTGAGGCCGCAGTCTGAGCCTCTACCTCCTCTCTCTCTCGTTCCAGTGGCTTCTTCCTGCGAGCTCCTTTTGCCAGGTTTTGCTGGCTATTTTTAGGTTCTTTTGTGTATCGTATTTTTTTTTATTGCATTTTATCTTTTATTGTTTTGGATTTTTTTTTATTGTTCCCCACCTCCAGCTGTGTAGAGGGATCGGGAAATAAATCTTTAAAATGAATATCCAGTTCTGTTCAATGAATTAAGAAGTGCCTGGCGGGCCTGCGGCCTGATTCCCACCCCTCTTCCCAAGGTGCCGTAACTTTAGGAGATATTGCAGGGTCGCACATTGGCCCCAGCACCCCTCTCCTTCCCCTCCACCCTGGAAACCCCTGCCGGGATGCCAGGTATCTCTCACCTGCTCCCAGCACCTCCAGGTGTAAAGGTAAGCAGCTGACTTGGCCGGTTACAGCCGGATAATGCCGTCTCTTTATCCAAAGAAGTGGCTCTGAATATCAAGTCCAACTGCGCCAGGAACGCAAAGACGTGAGGCGGGGAGGAAGGCGAGGAGCCTGGGAGGAGCAGAAGGGAGGGAGTCTGCCATGTGTGTCGTGAAAAGCAGGGCAATTATGTGTCCTGTTCTTGCTTAAGCAGGACATAGAGCAATTTCTTCAAACCCAGATCCATCCTGTATAAAGCAGGACCCCTGGCAGAGAGGGAGGAGATGTGTACAATTTGTAGGGGAGAAGGGCGTGGATGCTTGAAATGTAACAATACGATATTTTCAGTAAAACATTTTCGGTAAAGCTTGCTGGATTCTTCTTTTCATGATGGTGTAGTTGCATTTTAGTAAATATCAACTGTGATCCAATTAGAACCCGGCTCTAAGCTTCTTTAATCTACATAAATGCATATATATATGTGTGCGTGTGTGTGTACAAATCTCAGCTTCATTTGGTTTATGGCACATTTCGGTAGCCTCAAACTATTTTAACTTAGATTCCTCTTGGTTCACCAGCGTAGGTAGGGTGCTTGGCCAGCCCCACATTCATGGTGTAGGTTAAGCCAGTTAGGCTTTTATCCATTTGCCCAGAGGGACTTGTACTGCAAATAACAGCCACAGAGGCAGTGCCCAGGCCCCCCACCAGAGCAGACTCTGGTTCTAGACCAGATCTCAGTCTTTTGGGATCTTGCCAGGTTCTTGTGACCTGGCTTGGCCGCTGTTGGAAACAGGATATACTGGGCTGACCCAGTACGGCAGAGCCTTATGTTCCTATGTACTCCGGTTTCTCTTAGGGGAATCAGAAGGGGGTAAAAGCAGGACTGGGTGAGCCTGCCCTGTAAACACGGGAGCTAGCATAACCCAGAATCGCCAGTGGCCGTGAGATTCCCAGGCTTTTCTGGACTCTTCCCCAGCCGGCGCAGGAACCGGCAGGGCCACTCTGCACGTCTGCATGAAACGGGATTGATACAAGTCAGGACTGTTTAGTTTCAGGAAAAGTAACCCAGTTTGAAACAAATTTCCCCTAAGTGCTCAGACACTTATCACGTGAATGGCCGGGGCTAATCCTTCTGCCTGCTGTTTGATCTTGGAAATTGTGCTTGACATGGGTATGAGCTGCAGAAGGGCAGGTTGTGTGGTGTCTGGCCCTGCAGATAAATGGCTAATAGCCATGAAATCCTAATGATTGCCAAATTGGGCTGGTGAGCTTTGAAGCTGGCCTGTGTTGCCCCATTCCACCCCCTCATCATGATGTCAGAGCATTAGCGGTCACCGTGCCCCGGTCCTCGGGTTTCTCCTCTGCGAAATCTCACCGGCAAGGAGAGCCAGATCACAGCTGAAAATGCCTTCAATTTTCATCACTAAAAGCCACAAGTTAATGAAAACAGTTCCCTGGTACCCCTGGTATTATTTCAGAGGGCAAAGTCAAAACACCTGGATGGCTTTTTTTTTTTTGAAAGAAATTGTAAGCAATTACCTTTCCAGCTCTATTTCCCCCTTCTCAGTGAAGCTCCAGAAAAAACAGCACTGAAAAATTCAGCAGCAGAAGAGAGCAGCAGCCCGGGCCTCCTGCATGCTGCAGGAAAACCAGACCGCGGGTCTCCCGGGCACTCAGAGCAGGGCCCCCCCAAACCAAACCTGTCCTGGGCAGCCCACAGCAAGTCTGCAGGATGAGATCTCCAAACAGGATGCATGCGATGGAGCTGGAGCCCTCCCCAGGCATCCCTGCACTTGTACGAAGGCTGGGGAGTGAAAGCAGGATGCAAGTGATGGATGAATGTGGCACAGACAAACCTTCCAGGCTCAGTCTCCAAATGAGCTTTGCCGCCGGGTCAGCACGGGAGAGACTTAAAAAAAAAAAATAATAATAATAATAACAGAGCTTTAATTGTGGCGTGCGTCCAGCCTAGGCCTGGAAGCGCACGGTGGCCATGACGTGAGTTTGAGAATAAGCAGGCATTTACTGGGGCGTCCTCAGGCAGCCAGCATGTTGAGGACCCTGTTGCCCTGCAGGTGTCTGCTCTGGTTCTACCGCCTGTGGTCTGGAATTAGAAATAATAATCCAAGTTCTTCCAAAAGCACGGGATTCACTGCTGCTGCTTTCCTGTAACCTCACTGGGTCGCAGCCTCTACGATTCAGCTCTTTTCATGCACTCCCCACTCTCCACTGTCCAACCCCATCACCATGGGGGGGGGAGGCATTTTTAAGGTTCACCACCTTTAGAGGAAAGGATTCTCTGCGCAGGTAGAGGGGGGGGGATGATGAAACATTACCGTAATGTTGCAGAGGAGATGAGCTACAGAAATCCAGCTGCAGATGTCAATGTTTAATGCAATAATCCATTTACTGCACACCCAGTTTCTACATCCCCCTTATGGTCTCAGTCCATGGGGGCCTATCCAACCAGCATGTAGAAGTGAGGTCACGAGAGCCACGCGACTTCCCGCACACGTGGCGGTGGCACACTCTGTGCACATACGTGGAACTTGCCAGATGTGGCTCAGAATCTATTGGTTTTTGTTCTTAGGTGGCAATGCCACGGTCGTACAGACGGTAACTTTATAACAAGCTTGCGGGCACCCACACACGCACGGCTGCGTGCTGCTAATTTAAATTACGCCTGCCACGCGTGGGTGCCTGAACAAATGGAAGGTCGCGTATCTTCCTTAGGACGTTGACGGATTTAACGCGCACCGGTAAGCGGACTTTATAACTTGCTCGCGTGAAGGACGTCCCCAGTTTTACCGATTAGTCCAGCAGTTTGCCCAGTCTGACACGAATTCTTCCAGACCCTCCTGTTCTTCAGCCTGCACTCCCCCCTCAGTTGACCCAGACCCCCTCGCTCAGTGGCTTTATGCCTAAACAGAGATGTATGAAGAGTTACACCTCATCAAGAGAGCAGACGTAAGCATGCACGGTTACTAACGGCTCGCTGCGGCCACCGGATTTAAAATTAGGATTTATGCGCATAACCGTTGGCCTCGCCCCGAAAAGCCAGTGTCCTGCCCCAACTCCACCTCGTTTTCATCCTTGTATTTTTTTTGCTCAAGCACACGCATACACCTGCATAATTTGTGACTTTTCAAATAAGCGATGCTCACGCAGGCTCAGATACTCACATATATTTATTTATTTTTATTTATTTAGAGTTTTTTATATACCGATAATCATTTGGAACATCTAATCGGTTTACAGAACATGGAATGTAACCAGTGGCTTTACAATAAACATCAAACATTGGATAATAATACAAATGCGAATAGCAAGAGACAAGGGGAGGAGACAAGGAGACGCTGCTGAAAGAGAGAATAGTGAACTATCTACAGTCTGAGGAATTGCTGGACCAGAGGCAGTATGTTGTCCTGTCAGACAAATCTGATTGACTTTTTCGACTGGGTGACTAGGGAGTTGGATCAAAGAAGAGCGCTGGACGTCATCTACTTGGATTTCAGCAAAGCTTTTGATACAGTCCCGCACAGGAGGCTGGTGAATAAAATGAGAAGCTTAGGAGTGAGTGCCGAGGTGGTGGCCTAGATAGCAAACTGGTTGAAGGACAGAAGACAATGTGTGATGATAAATGGAACCTTCTCTGAAGAGAGAGCGGTGTTGAGCGGAGTGCCGCAAGGGTCGGTGTTGGGACTGGTCCTGTTCAGTATCTTTGTGAGCGTCATAGCGGATCGGATGGAAGGTAAGGTTTGTTTGTTTGCGGATGATTCTAAGATCTGCAACAGAGTGGACACACCGGAAGGAGTGGAGAGAATGAGACGAGATTTAAAGAAGCTGGAAGAATGGTCGAAGATATGGCAGCTGAGATTCAATGCCAAGAAGTGCAGAGTCATGCATATGGGGTGTGGAAATCCGGAAGAACTATATTTGATGGGGGGTGAAGGGCTGATGTGCATGGAGCAGGAGAGAGACCTTGGGGTGATAGTGTCTAATGATCTGAAGTCGGCGAAACAATGTGACAAGGCGATAGCTAAAGCCAGAAGAATGCTGGGCTGCATAGAGAGAGGAATATCGAGTAAGAAAAGGGAAAATTAACCCAAGTGAGAGAAAGGGCTTTATCATTGGCTTGGCCCATACTATGGAACACGATGCCACCCGAACTCAGATTACAGAATAATCTCAAAACGTTTAAGAAAAATCTAAAAACATGGCTCTTTAAAAAAGCCTTCACTAAAGAGTGTGGAGGGTAGAGAATGAAAGTACAAGGTAATGCAGGTGAGAATGAATTTAATCAATCCTACTTTTAAGAAGTAATATTTCAAAGCGATAGTAACTCAATAATATACCTGGACTTGACCAACATTACTCAAATAATGATTTTATTTATGAAATTGTAACCGAACTTTATTGGCACCTGTTAGAATGTACGATATCCTACATTTACTTACCTTAGTCTATGTGCCTATTTGTAAACTGTTGCGATGGTATATAACTTAGCGACGGTATAGAAAAGTTTTTAAATAAATAAATAAATAAAATAAAAGTGATTATCCCCTTGTACAGGTCCTTGGTGAGGCCTCACCTGGAGTACTGTGTTCAGTTCTGGAGACCGTATCTCCAAAGAGACAGACAGGATGGAGGAGGTCCAGAGAAGGGCGACCAAAAAGGTGGATGGTCTTCATCGAATGACTTATGAGGAGAGATTGAAGAATCTAAATATGTACACCCTGGAGGAAAGGAGGAGCAGAGGTGATATGATTCAGACTTTCAGATACTTGAAAGGTTGTAATGATCCAAAGACAACGACAAACCTTTTCCATAGGAAAAAAATCAGTAGAACCAGGGGTCACGATTTGAAGCTCCAGGGAGGAAGATTCAGAACCAATGTCAGGAAGTATTTCTTCACGGAGAGGGTGGTGGATGCCTGGAATGCCCTTCCGGAGGAAGTGGTGAAGACCAAAACTGTAAAGGACTTCAAAGGGGCGTGGGATAAACACTGTGGATCAATAAAGTCTGGAGGATGTGAATGAAGAGTGGGTGGCTCATGGGAACGACAGCTACTACCTGGAGATAAATACCCTTATTCAATAAACATACACATGGTTAATGTGACTCCAACATTGCTGTAAGCTTCAATGGCAAGAGGAAATGTGGAAAAAAGGATTTGCATTCCCAAAAAAGTGGGGAGTAGCTTGCTTGTTACGGCGGTTACTACCCCAACCAAATAAGCCTGATACTTCACTTTCAATGCATATAAAGCATAGCTCTATGCTTCAACGACAGGGGAGAAAGTCTGACACTTCACGCATATCCAGCATAGCTCTCTGCTTCAACGGCAGGGGGGGAATGAAGAAACATGGATCTATATTCAGACAACAACCAACAAGTACTGAATTACATAATCTGGATAAACAGATAAGCATGGGTGTAGCTTGCTTACTGCGGTGGTTAATACCCCTAACTAATTAAGCTATTTCACTTAGATGCAGTTCCAACACTGCTCTCTATATTAATGGCGGGAGTGGAAGGAAAATAGAATAAAAAAGGTTACTAAGAGCCAAGAGTAACAGATAAGTATGAGAGAAAAAAAAAGTGTGAAGCTTGCTGGGCAGACTGGATGGGCCGTTTGGTCTTCTTCTGCCGTCATTTCTATGTTTCTATGTTATCTATAGGATAAAATCAGAATTAACTATAAGATAAGATCAAAATCAACATTAACTGTAGGATAACATCAAGATTAATTATAGGATAAGGCCAAGTCTACATGACAAATGTACAGAGGCTATAGTATAAAGTCAAATGTACATGACATATGTATAGAGGTTATTGAGGAAATACATTTACGAGAGTATATGGGCAGCGCCTTTTAGCGCAAGGATTGCTTAAAATTCACCCCTTTGTCCGCCAACCCCGCCAGTAGGGAGAATGTGTGCAGATTGCAGAAGGGGTGTGAGGGAGTGCGGTGTGGGGCATGAGTTGGGGGAGGATGTATGCATAGCTGAGGGCACTATTTCCCCCTTTAAGCCTTTCTCATGTCTCCTCACCTCTGTGTGTGGGGTATGGTCAGGGAATTTGGGAAAGGGATAGGTGGTGATGGCGTGATGGGGTAAGCTTCATGGAGCGGCAGTTACTACCCTTAACAGAAACATGGGGTAACCTGCATGGAGTGGCAGTTACTGCCCTTAACAGAAACATGGGGGTAACCTGCATGGAGCGGCAGTTACTACCCTTAACAGAAACATGGGGGTAACCTGCATGGAGCGGCAGTTACTGCCCTTAACAGAAACATGGGGGTAACCTGCATGGCGTGGCAGTTACTATCCTTAACAGAAACATGGGGGTAACCTGCATGGAGCGGCAGTTACTGCCCTTAACAGAAACATGGGGGTAACCTGCACGGAGCGGCAGTTACTACCCTTAATAGAAACATGGGGGTAACCTGCACAGAGCAGCAGTTACTGCCCTTAACAGAAACATGGGGGTAACCTGCACGGAGCGGCAGTTATTACCCTTAACAGAAACATGGGGGTAACCTGCATGGAGCAGCAGTTACTACCCTTAACAGAAACATGGGGGTAACCTGCATGGAGCGGCAGTTACTACCCTTAACAGAAACATGGGGGTAACCTGCACGGAGCGGCAGTTACTGCCCTTAACAGAAACATGGGGGTGACCTGCACGGAGCGGCAGTTACTGCCCTTAACAGAAACATGGGGGTGACCTGCACGGAGCGGCAGTTACTGCCCTTAACAGAAACATGGGGGTGACCTGCACGGAGCAGCAGTTACTGCCCTTAACAGAAACATGGGGGTAACCTGCATGGAGCGGCAGTTACTACCCTTAACAGAAACAAGGGGATAACCTGCATGGAGCAGCAGTTACTACCCTTAACAGAAACATGGGGGTAACCTGCATGGCGCGGCAGTTACTACCCTTAACAGAAACATGGGGGTAACCTGCACAGAGCAGCAGTTACTGCCCTTAACAGAAACATGGGGGTAACCTGCACAGAGCAGCAGTTACTGCCCTTAACAGAAACATGGGGGTAACCTGCATGGAGCGGCAGTTACTGCCCTTAACAGAAACATGGGGGTAACCTGCATGGAGCGGCAGTTACTGCCCTTAACAGAAACATGGGGGTAACCTGCACGGAGCGGCAGTTACTACCCTTAATAGAAACATGGGGGTAACCTGCACGGAGCAGCAGTTACTGCCCTTAACAGAAACATGGGGGTAACCTGCACGGAGCGGCAGTTATTGCCCTTAACAGAAACATGGGGGTAACCTGCATGGAGCGGCAGTTACTACCCTTAACAGAAACATGGAGGTAACCTGCACGGAGCGGCAGAAACATAGGGGTAACTGCACAGAGCTGCAGTTACTGCCCTTAACAGAAACATGGGGGTAACCTGCACAGAGCGGCAGTTACTACTCTTAACAGAAACATGGGGGTAACCTACACAGAGCAGCAGTTACTACCCTTAACAGAAACATGGAGGTAACCTGCACGGAGCGGCAGTTACTGCCCTTAACAGAAACATGGGGGTAACCTGCACGGAGCGGCAGTTACTGCCCTTAACAGAAACATGGGGGTAACCTGCATGGAGTGGCAGTTACTACCCTTAACAGAAACATGGGGGTAACCTGCATGGAGCGGCAGTTACTACCCTTAACAGAAACATGGAGGTAACCTGCACGGAGCGGCAGAAACATAGGGGTAACTGCACAGAGCTGCAGTTACTGCCCTTAACAGAAACATGGGGGTAACCTGCACAGAGCGGCAGTTACTACTCTTAACAGAAACATGGGGGTAACCTACACAGAGCAGCAGTTACTACCCTTAACAGAAACATGGGGGTAACCTGCACGGAGCGGCAGTTACTGCCCTTAACAGAAACATGGGGGTAACCTGCATGGAGTGGCAGTTACTACCCTTAACAGAAACATGGGGGTAACCTGCATGGAGTGGCAGTTACTACCCTTAACAGAAACATGGGGGTAACCTGCACGGAGCGGCAGTTACTGCCCTTAACAGAAACATGGGGGTAACCTGCATGGAGTGGCAGTTACTATATCATTAGAACCTTGCTGGGCAGACTGGATGGATCATTTGGTCTTTTTCTGCTGTCGTTACTAGGGGTAAGTGGTGGAGGGAGAGTATACGTATTCTTCTCCCCTCTCTTCCATGTGTGTGAGTTGGGGAGAGTTAATAATGTAGGAAGCACTGTCAAGCTGTGGGATCTGTTGCCAGAGGACGTGATCAAGGCACCGAGCATAGCAGAGTTTAAGAGAGGTTTGGACACGTTCCTGGAGGAGAAGTCCATAACACATGTTTATCCGATAGAGTAAAGAAAGCTCTTGCTATCCCTGGGAGTGAGTAACAGGAATTAGATCTACGTTATGGCATCTCCCAAATTTAACCTAGGTTGGCCACTGTTGGAGACAGGATGTTGGGTTTGATGGTCCATGATCTGGGGCAGCAAGGCAATTCTTATCTTCTTATGTGTGTATGGCTAAGAGCATTCTCTCCTTCTCCAAGTTCTTCCCTCTCCTCACCTGTGTGTGTGGGATGCTGGAGTGTATGAGTGGCAGGGAGGTCAGGGTGTCGTGAGTGGAATGTGAGTGTGCGTGGTGGTGGTGATGGTGTGGGAAGGATGTGGGTGGGTGTGTGATGGGGGATAGTGGTGGTGGCGGTGTGATGGGGGTTGGAAGTGTAGGGTTGGTGAGTAGAGTGTGTATATGTGTGTGTATGTGTGGTGGAGTAGGGATGATGTATGTGGTGACAGGGGTGGTGTGTGGGATGCTGTGTGCGTGTTTGGGGTGATGATGTATGGGATGGAGCATGTGAATGTATGGAGGCAGGGGTGGTGTGTGGGATGCTGTGTGCGTGTTTGGGGTGCTGATGTATGGGATGGAGCATGTGAATGTATGGAGGCAGGGGTGGTGTGTGGGATGCTGTGTGCGTGTTTAGGGGGGATGTATGGGATGGAGCATGTGAATGTATGGAGGCAGGGGTGGTGTGTGGGATGCTGTGTGCGTGTTTGGGGTGATGATGTATGGGATGGAGCATGTGAATGTATGGAGGCAGGGGTGGTGTGTGGGATGCTGTGTGCGTGTTTAGGGGGGATGTATGGGATGGAGCATGTGAATGTATGGAGGCAGGGGTGGTGTGTGGGATGTGAGTGAGTGTGTGAGGAGTGGGGTGTGTGGAATTGTGTATGGAAAGGTTTTGATGTATGTGATTATTATGTAGAGGGCGTTACATGGGATTATGTATGTGTGAAGGGGGGTTGGGGTGTGGGATTAGGTGTGTATGGGGGGCAATGTTGATGTGCAGAATTGTGGGGGGGGGGGGGGGGTTGTTGGTGTGTGGGATTTTATGTGAGAAGTAGGTGTCAGTGTGTAGGACTGTGTGGAAGACGTGGGATACCCCACCAGCCCCTCTGCTGCCGCTCCTTGGTTTTTTCCCCCGGTGGGACCCGGGACGCCCCACCAGCCCCTCTGCTGCCGCTCCTTGGTTTTTTCCCCCGGTGGGACCCGGGACACCCCACCAGCCCCTCTGCTGCCGCTCCTTGGTTTTTTCCCCCGGTGGGACCCGGGACACCCCACCAGCCCCTCTGCTGCCGCTCCTTGGTTTTTTCCCCCGCTGGGACCCGGGACACCCCACCAGCCCCTCTGCTGCCGCTCCTTGGTTTTTTCCCCCGGTGGGACCCGGGACACCCCACCAGCCCCTCTGCTGCCGCTCCTTGGTTTTTTCCCCCGGTGGGACCCGGGACACCCCACCAGCCCCTCTGCCGCCGCTCCTTGGTTTTTTCCCCCGCTGGGACCCGGGACACCCCACCAGCCCCTCTGCTGCCGCTTCTTGGTTTTTTCCCCCGGTGGGACCCGGGACACCCCACCAGCCCCTCTGCTGCCGCTCCTTGGTTTTTTCCCCCGGTGGGACCCGGGACACCCCACCAGCCCCTCTGCTGCCGCTTCTTGGTTTTTTCCGCCGCTGGGACCCGGGACACCCCACCAGCCCTGCTGCTGCTGCTGTTATTGCTTCTTTATTTCTCTGTCTCTGGCCCCACGCTGCAGGGATACTTTTCATTGGGGATACTCAGAGAAACGTTTATCCCACTGAATACCTCAGATAAGCTACAGTCAGCCGTCTTTTAAATTTTGACCTGTAGAAATCTTCAGGCATGGATGGTGTCTCGCTGCATCATGCGTTTTCAGCCTAAGGTGGACAGTGTGAGAACAAATTAATCCTTCGTGGCACAGCGGCCATCTGGTATCACAGCTCAACTCATGTCAGCAGTGTTGGGTTTTTCACATTCAACGCAATGCAAGCTCTTGGTTTAAGTGGAGAGCTGGAATGATATTCTGTCATCCTCTAACGTTGTTAATGTTTTGTGATTGGTGAAGGATGGAGTATACATCTCTGCATGACGCTGGAGTTCCTGACTGGCTGATCTTTCTATAAATGTCCTGATTTCAGCTTCTCCAACATTGCAGTGGAAGTGAGGTTTAAAGGAAGCCTTAAGTTGGCTGCCTGCCGCCACAGGTTGCTTGTAGCATTATGAGGTTTTCCCTGACACCCAGGGTATTTGAAAAATGGTGCACACTCGGATGTGTTGACATCAGTCTTCAAGCTAAGTAAACTTGCATAAATTTTTTTATTTTTATTTTTTACAAAATAAGAATGTTAAATTCCGCTTAGGTAGCATTGATCTAGGAAGGGTGATTACAGTGAGACGCAACTCTATGCAATAGCTTGAGACTGGTCTGTTTTCCTGAATTTAATTTTTGAAATCTTGTTGTGGCTGTGAGGGTTGTATTACTAATTTTTTTTTTTTCAGAAGGAACTCTTTTGGTGTGATTTGGGGTTTATCAAATGCCTCCTGAAAATGCAGATATTCTGCAGCCACCGGCTCACCCTGGCCCACGGGCTTATTTACGCCTTCCAGGCAGGTTCGGAAGGACTCCCCTTGGCTTTTTTTCCATACTGCCCAGTGATTCTGTTCCTAACCATGGGCCCAAGCCTTGCAGGAGCTACACCAGGATGCCGCCTCCTACAGTCAGGAGACTCGGCTCGTCGAACGGCCCTCAACGTCACTGCCTCCCATGACGTCTTGCACAAAACAATCCCCAGCAGTCCTGAAGCAAGGCCTTTCCCCTCAGGCTTATGGGAGTGCTTGGCATTACTTCGCTGTCTGCTAAGAATATTCATTTTTTCATTTCCTTTTTCGGGAAGTTCAGCTTATTTTGGGGATTTGCTCTTCATATTCTAATCATTTTCTTAATGTCATAAATTCTCTATGAAAATAGCTTAAACTTGATTCATGCTTTTAGGTTATACTATTGCATATCTTAATAGTCCTTATTTGATTATATTATTTTGATTAGTATGGACAGTTTATTTTATTATCGAGAGTGTTTGGTTTTTAGAACTTGATTATACATTGTGTTCTTTTAATTACTCTATGGCATTGCATGTGTCATGCTTTAATTGTTTTATAAATTTTAGCCAATAATTTGTAAGCCTCATTGATGTTACCATGGAACATGAAGAATAATAAATAATAATACATACTAATAATAGTTTCTATGCCTGGCACTGACCTCAGGCTTACTATTCTGTAGTTTCCTGGTTTTCATGCAGCCAATTTACATTTGTAAATTGCTTTTAAAGTTGTTTTCCGCACGATCTGATTCCAGGTCTCCAGCAAGTTCCCGTAAGTCTTCAGATGTGAAGTGTTTGGTCTGAGGAGAATATGGTCCATGGAGGACTCACCAATAGGAGGAGCCATTTCAATCCATGGAGGAGACAGCAGGAGCCACAGTAGATTGTGCAGGAGTTGCTTGCAGGAGCCACTGTGGCCTGTGGAAAAACTATTGGCAGGAGCTGCTGTGGACCATAGAGGATCCACCTGCAGCAGGAGCTGCTGTGTAATGTGGAAAAGACTCTGACAGAAGGAGGTGCTGTGGTCTATAGAGGAACTGTTGGAAGGAGGTGGTGTTGTGGCCTGCAGGAAGAGTCACTGCCACCTGTGGAGGTGATGTTGTGGCCCACAGAGAATCTGCTGGCAGGAGGAGTTGCTATGGGCAGAGGAGGAGCTGCAAGCAGGAAGGTTTGCTGTGGCCCCTGGAAGAGCTGTTGGTGAGAAATGTTTGGAGGTGGTGTTGTGGCCCCTGGAGGAGCAACTGAAAGGATTGCTGTGGGCTATGGAGGTGTTAGTGTGGACCATGGAGGGCCTGCTGGTAGGAGAAGTTGCCATGGCACATAAAGTTGCTGTTGGCAGGAGGGGTTACTGCAGCTTGTGGAGGTGTTGCTGTGGCCTGTTAAGATGCTTCTGTGACCTCTGGAGAAGCCACTGGCAGAAGAATTGCTGTTGCTTGTAGAGGAGCCATCGTAGCCCAACATGTTGTAATGGAGTGTGACTTATCTTGGCGTTTAACAAATTATAGGTATTGCTTCAAATGAAGCCTCTTCTTGACCCTCAGGTTTTTCCGTCAGTAGTACAAGCATTGGTGCTGGCATCTCTTGACTATTGTAAGTTGATCTACCGTATATTGACGTCCCATTGAATATTCTACAAGCATTACAAATTGTTCAGAATTTTGCCGCACATATCATCACTGATGCTATCTTAAAAGACCACAGTTACCCCATTCTCTACTTGTTCCACTGGTTGCCAATCAGTCAGCTTCTCCGTGGCATGCTCCGCATTATGTATTTACAACCCTCCTTGGGCACTGAGCTCAGCTGGACGAGTGCTATTGCATGTGCCATCTCCTCGATTGCCACGGGATAAGACCTTTTCTGTGGCGGTCCCTATATTATTGTGGATCACCCTCTCAGAACATCTCCTTTCCATTACCTGCACGCAGCTTTTAAAAAATAAACAACTTAAAACCTATCTCTTTAGGGATGCTTTCGATGCATAAGAAAAATTTCAATGGTTATCATCGACCAGCACCAGCCACCTTTTCAATGGCACAAGCTGAATTTAAATTAACGATCCAGGGTTGGTTTGGGTTGCTCTTGTCTTCTGTTTAGTTTTACTGAATCTGTTTTTATGAACGTTACTGTGTACCCCGCTCCACCCCGTTGGATTATGCGTGGGTAATGCATAAATGAAGCTGCCAGCAGCAGGAATAATTGCGGCCTGGGCAGGATCCTCTGTAGTCCATGAAGGGGCTGCTGGCAGGAGGAGTCACTGCAGCTGAAGGGGAGGTTAGAGAAATCCTCAGATGTACTAAATGTTTTTTCCTGTCTTGTGTCTAAGGAAAAACGTGGCCTACACCTGGCCCCATGTGAGCAAAAGATGCACCTTTTTTTGGGGTCTGTGAATGGATTGAGATTTACAGAGAATTTGTACAAGGAAAGTAAAATCGTAGAGGTCCATATGCAGCCACCGTACGGCTCTGCTACTTAGCCCATTAGACTTCACCAGATAACGTATGCCAGATATTCAGTGGTGCTGTCGAATATACTCAGCTGTCTTAATATTTGCCAGTTTTATATAACTGGTTAACTTTAGGACCAAATAAATCAGCCGATTAATGCTGAATATCAAGTTGGCCAGTTAATTTATCCGGTCAACTCGACTCCTTTCTGATCCACCCATTCCCCACCTCTGTCTTAGCTGGCTAAGCCGCTTATCCATGGCCCAGATATTCGGTGGTGCCACACTTTCAGTATGGGGTTCCTGATTTCTTATCCGAGGCCAGATATTCGGTGGTGCCGCACTTTCAGTATGGGGTTCCTGATTTCTTATCCGTGGCCAGATATTCAGTGGTGCCGCACTTTCAGTATGGGGGTTCCTGATTTCTTATCCGTGGCCAGATATTCGGTGGTGCTGCACGTTCAGCATGGGGTTCCTGATTTCTTATCCATGGCCAGATATTCAGTGGTGCTGCACTTTCAGTATGGGGGTTCCTGATTTCTTATCCGTGGCCAGATATTCAGTGGTGCCGCACTTTCAGTATGGGGGTTCCTGATTTCTTATCCGTGGCCAGATATTCAGTGGTGCCGCACTTTCAGTGTGGGGTTCCTGATTTCTTCCTCAGTGTTGCTTGCCTCCTTCTGCAGCGCTCTCGTGGTCAGGTTTTTGGCTTGGCCAGCCTGGAGCAGGTGCTGGGTGCCACGACTTTCAGTTTGGCAGTCTGGAGCTGCCTCCTGGCGATGGAAAGCATTGACACATATAATAAGTGGGCAAGGGATGGAGAGTGCGCCCGTATGCTTACACCCCGGGGAAGTGTTTGCAGACCCTTGAGCACGGTATATGGAGGACTGGCAGACTGAAACAAAGAACCTGGGCTTGAGATCAACGTAACCAACATTGCTGGGAAGCGCTGGGAGCCGATCTGTAAATAAGCGTCTCCCAGTCTCTGTCCCAGTGATCATTTTTCATAAATCCGATCCCGGATATCTTGGCAAGTTCTGGAAGGCAGTTTCCGTATCCTGAGATAGTCTTGCTCAGGAGGGGTGCAGATAGAGCTTCTGTTTCTCTGATGGCAGCAGCTGTGGGGGCTCTCCTGCACGGCCCACGTGTCAGAAGGCTCCCAGGTTAGGTTTCTGACCATGGAATGCACAGAATGCATAATCAGAACCATCCCGAACAGGCAGGAAGAATCGGTTTAAAGGGCTAAACTGCTGCAAGATACAAACACATTATCAATTTTCTCAAATTCCCTTTTCCCTCTGGCTGGATATAATGCAGTTTGCTTTGGAAGCCTTTCTATTAGCCCCGCTGAAATGTAAACATGCTACATGAAAGAGCTTTTATAAACACCCCGATGGTACCGCAGCAGGACCCCTCTCCTCTTTCAGCCACACCGACGGCCGCTCTCAGACTTTACAAAAGACAGAAGAGGCTGCTTTCTCCCTGCATTCAGAGCCAATCTGCGCGCCAACCAAACCCTTTCCATGCTGCTGAATTTATCTGGCAATATGACAAGATGTCATTACGCCGACGGAAATCATTGACGCTAACGTCTTCGCGCAGGAAAGATGTGAATTCGCTGTTTGACTCGGATGGTATAAAGTTTTACTATCCTAGCCGTGATCTCTACTTCATGATAAACAGTGGAAACAATGGAAGGGAAAAATCAAATAGTGGTACACCATAAATCGGAAATAAAAATGATAAAACATGATGTAGTGATAGCACAGGCCATTGGGTGGCCAGGGTGGAACCAGCAGGCTTCAACTGCCCAGAAAGCGGCCGGAACGATGCTGGCAAGTCGGTGGTAGTTGAGTCTTCAGCAAGGCCACAGGACCTGGGCTGCCCAATGTTCAAGCAGCAGTTTCCTTTGGTAAGACACTGGAGGGAGGGATCAAATATGGCACTTTCTATGCCTCATAAGAACCTAAGAACATGCCATGGTGGGTCAGACCAAGGGTCCATCAAGCCCAGCACCCTACGTCCAACAGAGGCCGAACCTGGCAAGTACCCAAAAACTAAGTCTATTCCATGTAACCATTGCTAATGGCAGTGGCTATTCTCTAAGTGAACTTAATAGCAGGTAAGGGACTTCTCCTCCAAGAACTTATCCAATCCTTTTTTAAACACAGCTATACTAACTGCACTAACCACATCCTCTGGCAACAAATTCCAGAGTTTAATTGTGCGCTGAGTAAAAAAGAACTTTCTCCGATTAGTTTCATCTGCTCAGGATGGTGGTGAACCAAGGAAGACAATCCATAGTGACTGTGAGAAGGAGCAGTATATCCTGCAAGCAGTCGCGTTTTTACAGCTGGCAGGTGGGATACTTAACAGGGCGGACCCTGACATTTCGTGTGCTACTATTCAGGGTTTTGCAATGATGCTGGGTTTGACGGCAGTAATTGTCCATCAGAGCTGCAGATGAATACCTCAGCATCTTTTTAACTCCCTCTACCCACAGATCCTTCACTGGGTCCCAGTCTGGGGAACTGTACTCCCTCGCCACTTGCTTTTATCACACCCTTACTCCTGCTCAAAATCTGACGGGACTCCTTCTGTTACGTGGTGGAAAAAATCAGGTCATTGCTTTACTCTAAAAATCACAATCTGAAAATAGCTTTGCTGCTGCGACTGTGCCAGGTTGTACTGGGTCGCTGCTGCATGAGCCTCAGGTATTGCAACCAGAAGGCCTAAAGAAATGCAAAGTGCAACCAACTAGATGGGCAAGAATCTACACAGGGCCAAGAGCATTTCACCTTGTTCTCAGGGGCTCCTTTTATTCTGTTTCAGTCTAATAGTAGCCAGGTTTTGAAGCCTTGACAATCGATGCTGCTGCTCAGCTGTGCTAATGTAACCCCCATTGACCCTGTCAGGACTGGTGATGGGCACAGCACTTATTCAATGTGCAGCTGTGGCCATGGGACGGCCATGTTGGGGAGCATTGCACATGCTCAGTGCAAACAAAATTGTACGAGGCTACTAGTGACAGTGCACTAAGGGTGGGGGTTACCTCAGTTCTGCTGAAGAGAAAGGCTGCAGGCCTGTGGCCTCACCAGGAAACTGGTTAAGATATTTATTTATTTATTTTATAAAATACGTCTATGCCGCACCCTCCAAAGTTCGGGGCAGTTTACAATGATAACATACATAGAGATAAAACTAAATAAATAACTAACAAATGAATAAACCTTTTTAAAACAAAATTCAAAATAATAAAAAAAACGAGTAGACATTACAACAAAATACAAGCAAGATAATCACAAATAATAAAAGAACAAGACAAAGAAAGAGGAGATGGGGAGAGGGAGAGTGGTGGGAAACTTGAGAAGGCGGTAAAGTCAAATCAGTACAGTACGGGAGTGTGATGGTTAATCTGGAAAGGCGCATTTGAATAAATAGGTTCTCAGCGCTTTTTTGAAATCTTTAGGGTCAGATGTAAGACGGTTTGGTGCAGGGAGTGAATTCCAAATGATGGGGCCAGCTATGGAAAAGGATCTTTCGCGAGTTAATACCAGTCTAGTAGATTTTGGGAAAGGGATCTGTAAGAGCATTTGATTTTGAGAACGTAAAACTCGAGTTGGTGTCTATAGATGTAGAGTTGATGATAGCCAGCAGTTTTTATTGTGAATTAAATTGTGTACAATGGTAAGTAATTTGTATTGAATTTGCCAGTTGATTGGTAACCAATAAAGATTGTATAGCACAGGGGTGATATGGTTGGAAAATTTGGAACTGGAGAGGAGACGGGCAGCCAAGTTTGTGCAAGTTGAAGTGAGCGCAGAGAAGAAATTGGGAGACCTATATAGAGAGAGTTACAGTCGTCAAGAGTAGTTAGAACAAGTGATTGCAGCACCGTACAGAAAGCATCATTGTTCAAGTAGAGGCTTAATGTGCTTCAACAAGCGGATCCTGTAGAAGGAGGATTTGACGACAGTTTGGATATGTGATTGCATATTGAGCTGAGGGTTAAAATGTACACCAAGGTTGCGAGCCTTGTTAGTAATATTAATATTAATATTGATATTATCGATCGGGATATGGGTAGGAATGTGAGGAAATGACAGATTGCCTAGGATCATGATTTTTGTTTTGGATAAGTTCAGACTAAGTTTATGGTGAAATAGCCAAGTTTTAATCCCATACTGGGTCAGGCCAAGGGTCCATCAAGCCCAGTATCCTGTCTCCAACAAAGGCCAAACCAGGCCATAAGAACCTGGCAAGTACCCAAACATTAAATAGATCTCAAGCTACTATTGCTTATTAATTAGTAGTAGTTTGTGGATTTTTCCTCTAGGAACTTATCCAAACCTTTTTTAAACCCAGTTACACTAATTGCTGTAACCACATCCTCTGGCAATCAATTCCAGAGCTTAACTATGCACTGAGTGAAAAAGAATTTTCATTGTTTTGTTTTAAATGTGCTACTTGCTAACTTCATGGAGTGCCCCCTGGTCCTTCTATGATCTGAGAGAGTAAATAACCGATTTACATTAACTTGTTCAAGTCCTTTCATGATTTTGTAGACTTCTATCATATCCCCCCTCAGCCGTCTCTTCTCCAAACTGAACAGCCCTAACCTCTTCAACCTTTCCTCATAGGGGAGCTGTTCCTTCCCCTTTATCATTTTGGTTGCCCTTCTCTGTACCTTCTCCATCGCAATTATATCTTTTTTCAGATGAGGCGACCAGAATTGTACACAGTATTCAAGGTGCGGTCTCACCATGGAGTGATACAGAGGCATTATGACATTTTCCGTTTTATTCACCATTCCCTTCCTAATAATTCCTAACATTCTGTTTGCTTTTTTGACTGCCGCAGCACACTGAGCCGACGATTTCAATGTGTTATCCACTCTAGGTAGATGGAGCCAGCCGAAGCGCAGACACAGCAGAGCCAGTAATGGTTTAAAGTGGAGAGAGACTGCTCAGGGGCTGCAGTGTGAAGGAAATCAAGGACTTTGAGAGGGAAAAACTCTGTACTGCTCATACATTTTGTTTCTGACTGATAAATATTCACAGTAAAAAATGTATATCTTGTCTGCACTGAGTTTGCAAATCATTCTGTTTGGCCCAGCGTGTGCCACTCCTGGTCCCACACAGGGGGAAGGAGTCGCTCTTTTACGGACCTGGAGCTCCTCTTCAACCGAGTCCAGGAAAAAAAACCCAGCACAGTGCAGACTGTAGCAGCTCTTTGAAATAATTAAATACCCTTTGCTGGCTGCTTGATTGCAGGAAAGGAAGTTACATCCCCAGTAGGTGCAATAAAGCAGAGTTAACCTTTAGAAAAAACCCCACAGTCTGAGTGAGGAGCGATCCTTCAGGCCCTGGCACAGGCACTTCCCCCCTGGATGCAGCCCTCTTAAATCCCAGGCAGCTCCTGGGACCTTGCTCTGTTCTGCAGTCTTCTCTCTGACCTCCCCCCCAAAGGACAATCCTGTGCCTCCATCTCTGAAGAAATCTCTCTTAGAATAAGGAACAATAGAGCTTAGCGCCCGCTGATCTTCAGAATATCTCAGACCTCCCTCATCCTGAAGGCCTGGGCACCCCAGCCACACAGAGACCCCCCCCCCCCCCTAAGAGCAAACCATGCCCCGGGAGGGAGAAGCCTGAAGAAGCCGGAGTTATAACTCTCAGACGCTCAGACCCCCATCTATCACTCCTACTGTGGCCGGACCTGCAGAGATGCTGGTGCTACCACAGTGAGGGGCAGCTTGGGGACCCCCTTACAAATAGTGCAGGCTCTGTCTCTTTGTCTTATTAGCAGAGGCCATGGCAAATGGACAGAGCAAGGAAGCCCAGGCCCTGACTATGACCCCAGGTTACATTAATTGAACCCTTTTTAGTGCCTTTTCTCCTTTCTAAGAGTCTAAGATTGAGCAGGAAGCGCGTGTGGCTGGGCCTGCAGCATCGCAGAGTGAGAGGCCGGCTCTGAGCTCGGGGTAAGGCGCAGACTTCAGACAGTCAGCCCTGGGCCTGCGTGACCGGATGACAATGTAAGGGCAAAGAGTGGCTAGGAACGACAAAAAAAAAAATGTAGAACAGCAAAGGTTCCTGTCTATTATGTGCAGAATTTAGGAATCAGCCTGCACCAGACTTGAGACAGTCAGCCCTGGACCTGCGTGACTGGATGACAATGTAAGGGCAAAGAGTGGCTAGGAACCACAAAAAAAAAAAAAATGTAGAACAGCAAAGGTTCCTGTCTATTATGTGCAGAATTTAGGAATCAGCCTGCACCAGACTTGAGACAGTCAGCCCTGGACCTGCGTGACTGGATGACAATGTAAGGGCAAAGAGTGGCTAGGAACCACAAAAAAAAAAAAAATGTAGAACAGCAAAGGTTCCTGTCTATTATGTGCAGAATTTAGGAATCAGCCTGCACCAGACTTGAGACAGTCAGCCCTGGACCTGCATGACTGGATGACAATGTAAGGGCAAAGAGTGGCTAGGAACCACAAAAAAAAAAAAAATGTAGAACAGCAAAGGTTCCTGTCTATTATGTGCAGAATTTAGGAATCAGCCTGCACCAGACTTGAGACAGTCAGCCCTGGGCCTGCGTGACCGGATGACAATGTAAGGGCAAAGAGTGGCTAGGAACCACAAAAAAAAAAAAAATGTAGAACAGCAAAGGTTCCTGTCTATTATGTGCAGAATTTAGGAATCAGCCTGCACCAGACTTGAGACAGTCAGCCCTGGACCTGCATGACTGGATGACAATGTAAGGGCAAAGAGTGGCTAGGAACCACAAAAAAAAAAAAAAATGTAGAACAGCAAAGGTTCCTGTCTATTATGTGCAGAATTTAGGAATCAGCCTGCACCAGACTTGAGACAGTCAGCCCTGGACCTGCGTGACCGGATGACAATGTAAGGTCAAAGAGTGGCTAGGAACCACAAAAAAAAAAAAATGTAGAACAGCAAAGGTTGCTTTCTATTTAGGTGCAGAATTTAGGAATCAGCCTGCTCCTTGTTAATCAATGATGTGCGGGATTTATTTCAGTCACACAAAGTTTTCTTGGCGTCAATCCTTTCAATGTCCAGTGCAGTTTCTTGACACATTGGCACCACCTGCTGGAGAAGAATGGAAATGCATGCACCGTAAGAAAGATGTAGCAGTCTCACAGCAATGGGACCATCCTCATTCAAACACAGTACATAGAAACATAGAAATGACGGCAGAAGAAGACCAACCGGTCCATCCAGTCTGCCCAGCAAGCTTCACACATTTGTTCTCATACTTAACTGTTTCTCTTGGCTCTTAGTAACCTTATGTTCTAATTCCCTTTTCACCCCCACCATTAATGTAGAGAGCAGTGCTGGAGCTGCTTCCAAGTGAAATATTAAGTTTGATTAGTTGGGTAAGCGGCAGCATAGCTCTCTGCCATGAAGCAGAGGGCAATGCTGGAAATGTGTGAAGTATCAGTTTTTCTTTTCCCCTGTCATTGAAGCAAGGAGTCATGCCGGACATGCACCGAAAGTGAAGAATGCCTTGAAAGTCACATTAACTATCATCAAATATTGAAAAGCCTAATAATTGGTAATACCTATAAGCCCATGAACCCATCCCTGTTTTTTTTTCTTTTTTTCTTTTCTTTTTTTAATTGGGAGATGGATGCCCTTCATCCTTCTACTCTGTGAAGGTGGACACCTACCACCGGCCACTGGCATCCCGCTCCGTTAATGCCTCTGTGGCTACTGCCGCTCCATGCAGTATTTTACTACCTGCTCTTTATATGCGTCCTCTAGAACTGATGGATCCCATCCCTGGGTTTTTTTTATTATTTATTTAATTGGGAGATGACAGCCCTCCATCCTTCCGCTCCGTGAAGGTGGACACCTACCACTGGCCACTGGCATCCCGCTCCGTGAATGCCTCTGTGGCTACTGCCGCTCTGTGCAGTATTTTACTACCTGCTCTTTATATGGACACCTACCACTGGCCACTGGCATCCCGCTCCGTGAATGCCTCTGTGGCTACTGCCGCTCCGTGCAGTATTTTACTACCTGCTCTTTATATGTGTCCTCTAGACCTGATGGATCCCATCCCTGTTTTGTTTTTTGTTTTTGTTTTTTATTTAATTGGGAGATGACAGCCCTACATCCTTCCGCTCCATGAAGGTGGACACCTACCACTGGCCACTGGCATCCCGCTCCGTGAATGCCTCTGTGGCTACTGCCGCTCCGTGCAGTATTTTACTACCTGCAGTTTGTCCTCATTCATTTCGGCAGGGAGCATGAGCACTCTCAGTGTTTATTCTTGGTTTCAAACAATAAGAAAGCAAAGCATCATATTCGTTGTCTGTCCTGCAAGCCTTCCCACCAGGTCCTTGAAGACTACTGGACCTAGTTTTGTTGACTGTTGACACTTGGCTGAATGCAGTGGCAAAATTACAGCACCTGCAAGACAAGCCAAGAACATAAAGTGAAGGTGAGGGCCTGCCTGAGTGTCTTCTCCTGTAACATAGCAGCTGACGGAGGCACACAGTGAACACAATGGAAAATAGAGATGGAACGGCCCATCCATGTCTCCTTTGCATGAATGGATTGATATTACAAATGTCTGTGCGTGTGCACATGAGACAGGGAGAGAAGGCATACAGGCACCCGGACAGCAGGAACGCAGGCAGGGCCGGCTTTTGGAGGGTACAACCTGTGTGGCCCACAGGGCACCATGCCCCAGGGGGCGCTGTTGCCCCTCCGTCAGGCAACCTCCCATCTGATGTCTGCAAGCTGTGCAGGAGGAAGGAGGCTTCTGTCTGTGGTGGTATCTGAAAGATCAGCCTGTGGGGAAAAGAGGAGGGGAGGGGGGGAAAAAGGGGAGAGAGAGAGAGAGAGAAGAGGAAAAAGAGAAGGGAATGCTGGGTACTGTAGGCAAGGGAAAGAGAGGAGAACAGAGGGGATACTGGGTCGCGTTTGGCCGGTCACGGCTCTGTCCCGTGACCGGCCACTCTTACAGCTAGCTCTGGGTCGCAGGGGGTCCCCCGACACTGCAGCTTGGCCTTGGTTGAAAACACGGCCGGCCTCCACCCAGGCCCGACGCACCGCGCTGGGAATGTCAGTTGAGTGGGGCAATCCTAGGCGTGCATGCGACTCAGGCACTTTTAAGGGCCCGTGGTGGGAAATCCTCCACAGTGCCCCTGGATGAGATCAGAGGCCTCTTCCTATTTAAGGCCTGCTCTGCTCTGCCTCAGACACCTTGGCAATAGGTTGAACTCCTTGGAGTAGCTGTTTGCCACATCGTTCCTGGTTCCGGATCCTGCTTCTGTTCCAGTGCCTCGTCTTTGTGTTCCTGGTTCCTTCCAACTTCTTCAGTGTTCCTGTGTCCTCATCTGCTGGTCCTTCATCTGTCTTCGGTGTCTTCCTGCATCTTCCTTCCCTCAGACTGATTCCTCAGCTTGACCTTGGCTTGGACCCCTGGCTTCGTCTTTGGACTCCTGGCTTGACTTCGGACTTCTTCTCAACCACGTTGGACTTCTGCCTGCCTTGTGACCTCTGCTTGCTTCTCGTCTTGCTGAACGCTGCCTGTCCTGACCTGGGCCTGCTCTCGTCTCTGCTGTCTGCTCCGACCTCTGCTTGGACTGACTTTGTTCTCTTCCTGCTGGCCAACTCTCTCTTCTGCAACGGATTCACCTCTGCACAGAGCCCGTGCCTAAGTCCAGCTGACCCCGGCATCCAAGGGCTCAACCTAAGAGGAACGAGGGCAGGTATTGGTGAAGCTCCTGTTGGGCCTCTGCTCCAGCCAGCTCCACCTGCCGACGGTGAAGACCTGCAGGGCTCCTCCCTGTGGGTAGCGCCAAGCTCACCTCGGTCCAAGGGTCTACGTCCGCCACGTACTGGTACTAGGCAGAGGCTGAGGGAAGTGGTGGTGGGGCAGATGGGTACACTCTGCAAGAGTCACTGCCACCGCCGTGCCAGAGCTGCCCCCAAGGGGGTGGGGGTAGGTGCCGGTTAGCCGAGAACTGGTTCTGATTGCAGGAATCTCTGCGGCTTGCTGTGTATATGCAGAACCTCTTTACAACAGCAGCACAAAGAAAGCAGGATCGGAGGAAATCAGAAGGAAGGTAGAATGATGGAGGGGAAGTGCCTGGCTGCAGAGGGAATGGCGGAGGTCGTCCACAGGCCTACAAACTGCAGTTCTCATTGACTTTTGGATCTTGGGAGTGCTTCACACCGCTTAGTGATTCCAATAACCCGTAATTTGTGCTTTGTTTTCACCCAGCAGCTGACGCTTGCACTTCCTTCCAGCAACGCAGCAGACAGATAAGGAAGGTGTGAGAGCGCCAGTGCTCACACAGGCAGGATGACTGAGACATCTGAATGCGGAGAGACGTCCGTCTGTGTGCCAGGGAGAGAGAGGCCTCCGGATTTCTCTGACGTCTCCTAGGCCACCTGCCGGAGATGGGAGCTCTCACCAGCTTTCTTCACTGCAGCTGAGTGACTCGCAAGCACAGGCACCACAAGTCCCAAATCATGGGGTAGGGGTGGAGGGAGGGGAGCTGGGAATTTACAGCCAGATCAAGGAGAGAAGGCAGCAGAAGCGGCCTGGCTGGGAAGAGGTGGATATTCTTAGCTAAGAGCAGGCTGGTCCGTACGTCCATCATTTACTGTTACTGTCTATGAAACTCCTCTAATTTTAATTTTAGGACAATTTTCAGATGAACCTAACTGGCTAAATACAATATAGCCAGCCATGACTTGAGAGCTCAGTGTGGAAAATCTGCACTGACCAGCTAAGTCCTCTTAGTAACAAAAAAAAAGCAAAAAAAAGCAGTGATCCTTCCCGGTACCCAAAATATTTAGTATAAAGTTCCCCTGGGCGTGAATCCCCTCTCTCCCTCCAGCTATTTAGCCACAATCCCCCCCCCCCCCCCCCCCCCGTCTCCACACCTGTGATCCTCTGACACCCCCCCTCTCCCCAAAGCTTCCCCTCTGGAACCCCCCAGACTCACCCCGAGTGTCCATCCCCATTCAGAAACAGGAAGCCAGTGATTGTCTCCTCCTGAGCGGGGATCGATCCCGTCTTTAGAAGGGAGTAAGGAAGGCGCTGTGCTCACTTGGTTCTGCCAGAGCTCTGGATATAAATTTCCCGGTGTCTGAAAAGCAGCTCTCGGGAAGGATTTTGGAAGCTTAAGTTTCCAATCGGTAATTCTGCATTCATTGGGTGAAAGGCCCCTAAATTCTTCCTGTGAACTGGTGTTTCAAACCACAGGAGATTTAAACCTGGTGTGACAGCAGGTAGAGACCCCAGTGGTCAATCCAGTCTGACCAGCAGGTCGCTTAGCATAGTAAGCATCACTCCATGCAGGAGTGTTACACCTCAGGTTACCCCATTTCTTCATTTCCATCTTTTAGCCATTAGGGATCCTCTCTCATTCAGAATTCTGCAATGTAGGACTTTTCCAGTCATAGTTCTGAAATTTAGGATTTTGTTATTCTTTGATTTAAAGTGATATTTCGCTACAAATCAACAACAGTAGTCCAGGGGGCTTTGACATGCAAATCCCCTACCTGAGTACATAAGAACATAAGAACATGCCATACTGGGTCAGACCAAGGGTCCATCAAGCCCAGCATCCTGTTTCCAACAGTGGTCAATCCAGGCCATAAGAACCTGGCAAGTACCCAAAAACTAAGTCTATTCCATGTTACCGTTGCTAATGGCAGTGGCTATTCTCTAAGGGGCGGATTTTCAGACTCCGCGAATAGGCCCTACTTTTGTTTGCGCTCCAGGCGCAAACAAAAGTACGCTGGATTTTAGTAGATACGCGCGGAGCCGCGCGTATCTGCTAAAAACCTGGATCGGCGCGCGCAAGGCTATCGATTTTGTATAGCCGGCGCGTGCCGAGCCGCGCAGCCTACCCCCGTTCCCTCCGAGGCCGCTCCGAAATCGGAGCGGCCTCGGAGGGAACTTCCTTTTGCCCTCCCCTCACCTTCCCCTCCCTTCCCCTACCTAACCCACCCACCTGGCCCTGTCTAAACCCCCCCCCTTACCTTTGTCGGGGGATTTACGCCTCCCTCTGGGAGGCGTAAATCCCCGCGCGCCAGCGGGCCTCTTGCGCGCCGGGCCGCGACCTGGGGGCGGGTACGGAGGGCGCGGCCACGCCCCCGGACCACCCCGGGCCGTAGCCACGCCCCCATACCCGCCCCCAAAACGCTGCTGACACGCCCCGAAAACGCCGCGACGACCGGGACCGCCCCCGACACGCCCCCCTCGGAGAACCCCGGGACTTACGCGAGTCCCGGGGCTCTGCGCGCGCCGGTAGGCCTATGTAAAATAGGCCTACCGGCGCGCAGGGCCCTGCTCGCGTAAATCCGGGCGGATTTACGCGAGCAGGGCTCTTAAAATCCGCCCCTAAGTGAACTTAATAGCAGGTAATGGACTTCTCCTCCAAGAACTTATCCAATCCTTTTTTAAACACAGCTATACTAACTGCACTAACCACATCCTCTGGCAACAAATTCCAGAGTTTAATTGTGCATTGAGTGAAAAAGAACTTTCTCCGATTAGTTTTAAATGTGCCCCATGCTAACTTCATGGAGTGCCTCCTAGTCTTTCTACTATCTGAAAGAGTAAATAACCGATTCACATCTACCCGTTCTAGACCTCTCATGATTTTAAACACCTCTATCATATCCCCCCTCAGCCTTCTCTTCTCCAAGCTGAAAAGTCCTAACCTCTTTAGTCTTTCCTCATAGGGGAGCTGTTCCATCCCCTTTATCATTTTGGTTGCCCTTCTCTGTACCTTCTCTATCGCAATTATATATTTTTTGAGATGCGGCGACCAGAATTGTACACAGTATTCAAGGTGCAGTTTCACCATGGAGCGATACAGAGGCATTATGACATTTTCCGTTTTATTCACCATTCCCTTCCTAATAATTCCTAACATTCTGTTTGCTTTTTTGACTGCCGCAGCACACTGTACCGACGATTTCAATGTGTTATCCACTATGACACCTAGATCTCTGTCTAGGGTTGTAGCACCTAATATGGAACCTAACATCGTATAACTACAGCAAGGGTTATTTTTCCCTATATGCATCACCTTGCACTTATCCACATTAAATTTCATCTGCCATTTGGATGCCCAATTTTCCAGTCTCACAAGGTCTTCCTGCAATTTATCACAATCTGCTTGTGATTTAACTACTCTGAACAATTTTGTGTCATCTGCAAATTTTATTATCTCACTCGTCGTGTTTCTTTCCAGATCATTTATAAATATATTGAAAAGTAAGGGTCCCAATACAGATCCCTGAGGCACTCCACTGTCCACTCCCTTCCACTGAGAAAATTGTCCATTTAATCTTACTCTCTGTTTCCTGTCTCTTAGCCAGTTTGCAATCCACGAAAGGACATCGCCACCTATCCCATGACTTTCTATTTTTCCTAGAAGCCTCTCATGAGGAAGTTTGTCAAACGCCTTCTGAAAATCCAAGTACACTACATCTACCGGTTCACCTTTATCCACATGTTTATTAACTCCTTCAAAAAGGTGAAGCAGATTTGTGAGGCAAGACTTGCCCTGGGTAAAGCCATGCTGACTTTGTTCCATTAAACCATGTCTTTCTATATGTTCTGTGATTTTGATGTTTAGAACACTTTCCACTATTTTTCCTGGCACTGAAGTCAGGCTAACCGGTCTGTAGTTTCCCGGATCGCCCCTGGAGCCCTTTTTAAATATTGGGGTTACATTTGCTATCCTCCAGTCTTCAGGTACAATGGATGATTTTAATGATAAGTTACAAATTTTTACTAATAGGTCTGAAATTTCATTTTTTAGTTCCTTCAGAACTTTGGGGTGTATACCATCTGGTCCGGGTGATTTACTACTCTTCAGTTTGTCAATCAGGCCTACCACATCTTCTAGGTGGCAAGTATCTGACTCCTCTATTCAATGGTCATTTAAGCACCTTCACCGTAAGGGCTCTGGCAACCTTTTCAATCTCATTCTAGGTTTCCTGGGCTGGCAGCTCATTGTCCACTATTGTCTCTGCAGCAATTCACTTAAATGGTAGCATGCTCTTTACCCTCTCTCCTTTTGAAGGGTGGTTTCATTTCTTTCAGCAGAGTCTCCATTAATTTTCCCATCACCAAGGTAAAGTTGACAGTCTAGTTTCTAGCATTCTCTCTGCTAGGAAAACTGAAAGTGGATAAAGCCATGGGACTGGATGAGGTACATTTGAAATGACAGGCACCAGGAAGTGGATTCCAACTTTAACCCATGAAAACCTAAAAACCTAAAATCCCCTCTTCCCGAAGCGGGCGCCCGTCACAATTTTCCTTGAGCGCCTTCATTGGCTTGGGCGCCCGTTAATTTTGGCGCTCAAGCCAATGAAAGCACATAATAGACGGGCGTGCATGACGCACGCTGTGAAGTCACGCCCGCCCGTCATGTGCGCCCAAATTGACGGGCGCTCCAGCCAATGAAAGCACATGGTTGGGCGGGAAGTTCACTGGCGGTCCTTATCTCCATCTCCCTGGACTACACGACAGAATACTACCCCCAAGCAAACAGCCAGTCAGAACGGACCAACCCCACTCTGAAAAGCTTCCTCAGAGCTTATACCAATGATCGCCAAAATGACTGGGCTTTTCTCTTCCTGAGGACAGAGTTTTCCCATAACTTCCTCAATAGCTTGGCCATGGGGTCTTCGCCCTTCCGGGTTGTATTTGAGAGGCAACTGTTATCGCCGTTGCCTATTCCATTGACCATCCCTTCACCTACAGCCCAACTGACAGCCCACACGCTCCAAGAATTATGGATAAACACCACAGAGATGCTGAACAAGCGGCTGAAAGGGCAGGAAAACTACCGATGCGCACCGGAGGCCTGCTCCACAATTCAAGCCAGTCTGGCTCATCACTCACCATATTCGGATCTGGATGCCCTCCATGCGACTGGCTTCCTGATACATCGACTCGTTCTCCATCCTATGTCAATTGGGACCGGTAACGTATCAGCTTCGGCCTCCTACCTGCCTTGGAATCCACAATGTCTTCCACGTCTCCCTCCTAAAACCATTAATCCTCTCATGGCCCTCCAGGAGACTCTCAGAACCTCAAGAAGTTTCATCAAAGGAGAACATAATCTATCAGGTAAAAGAGGTTCTGAATGTCAGGCGACTTGGCAAGAGATGGAAGTACCTTATATCCTGGGAAGAATATGGCCCAGAGGAAAATACATGGGAACCTATCTTGAACATACTGGACAAGAATATTCTGAGGGAGTTTCATGCCACATACCTCCAGAAACACATACCATCAGGGAAGGGCGTTTAGAGGATGGAGTACTGTTGTGATTGATAGAATTCGAGTCCGTCCCATGGCCTGCCACCCTTACCTCCAGGTCGGGACAGCTCTCCTCCCCTCCTGATCTCATACTGACTTTCAGGGATGCGGCCAACTGCTGTACCTGCCTTCCAGCTCCCATCTGCTCTCCGGTATCGGCCCCTTTTCAGAACACAACAGGAGGCTGTGCCGCCAGTGCTCTCCTCTCCATGGCAGGACGCCATCGGATCCTCACTGCGGGTCCTCCTCCCATAGGGCTTGCATGCACAATGACTATCCGAGACTTAAAGGGCCATCGGTGGGAATTCCCCGGAGGTGTCCCCTGATGATATCTTCCAGCCAGCCCTATAAAGGGTTCAGATGGAGTACCCTCCAGTGCCTCGGCAATAGGTTGTGTCCTTGGAAACATGCATTACCTCAGCGTTCCTGGTTCCTGACTTCTGTTTCTGGTTCCTGATCCCTGCTGTGTTCCTGAGTTCCTGTGTCTTGTTCCCAGTTCTGTTGGCAGTCAGGTTCATCTTGAGCTCTTGAATTCGTGATGAATCTTCATTGTCTGTCTTCAGCATTCCTTCCTGCTCCTATGGTCCCTCGTCCTGCTCTTCGCTCCTTGCCTCT
The DNA here is from genome assembly GCF_901001135.1 of Rhinatrema bivittatum. Lineage (NCBI taxonomy): Eukaryota > Metazoa > Chordata > Amphibia > Gymnophiona > Rhinatrematidae > Rhinatrema > Rhinatrema bivittatum. The sequence goes on from NC_042615.1 coordinate 1,532,422, forward strand.
CCAGATTAGATTTCTGGCTTTGACCTCGGATCGGACTTCTGGCTTTGACTTTGGATTGGACTTCTGGCTTGATCTTGGATTAGACCTTGATGTTGCTTGGCCTTCGTCTGCCACTGACCACTACCTGTTTAAACTCTGTCTGGCCCGACCTCTGCCTGAACCTCAACCCTGAGAGAACTCTGCCCATCTTGACCACAGCCTGAACCTAACTCTTCTTACCTGCCACCTGCCCTGACTGATGTTTGACCAGAATCCACTCTCTCTCACTGTGCAGACCATTAACTACTTCCACATGATGGATCTACAATTCCACAGAGGCCCGCACCTAAGTCCAGCTGGCCCCGGCATCCGAGGGCTCAACCTAAGGGGAACGAGGGCTGGTATTGGTGAAGCTCCAGTTGGGCCTCTGCTTCAGCCAGTTGCGCCTGCTAACGGTGGGGACCTGCAGAGCTCCTCCCTACAGGTTGCGCCAACTCCCCCTCAGCCCAAGAGTCCACTCTCGCATCACTTAGGATTTTCTTTCCCACCACTGACAAATGTAAGCCATTTTTACTTTATAGACTTTCACCACTCCATACACGGCCCAGCCTCCAGTATATCCAAATTCACTTGCTTTACACCAGGATTTGAGCCAGGAATTGGAAATATCTATCTAGCATAACGTTTCCTTTCTTTTCCCTTTCCCTTTCCATGAACAACAAGCCAGACTCTGTATGCAGGGCAACATGGGAAAAACAGAATCACCATGCCTTATAAAATATCCCTCATAACAGTAACATCATACGAATAAAGGACAAATATTTCTAAACAGCTGACAAAAGGAATAAAATCCAATAATTACATTCATATACAAATAAAATATTTCAAAACAGATCCTGCCAGGTACTTATAGCCTGGATTGGCCACTGTTGGAGACAGGATGCTGGGCTTGATGGACCCTCGGTCTGACCCAGTATGGCATATCTTATGTTCTTAAATAACACTCAATAATTAAAACTAATAAGGATTTTAAAAAACCCTGCTCTCCATGCCTGGGACCTTTTGATTTCCTGTCATGCTGAGATTGTCGAGGATTAGTTGGCAGAGGCACACAAACTTGCTCTCTCTCTCACTCGCATTCTCTGTTCCCTCCCATACACAATCGCATTGCATGTTCTCTGCATGCACTTACCGACACACACATACAGTCTGTCCCCGTGCTCCCCCCACAGAAGTGTGCTGTCTGTCCCCTGTGCCTCCTACCCCCCACATGCTCTAAAGTCCGGGCTGAAGAGGGTCGGTGGAAGCACTAGGCTGCCGCCCCCGAACCTGTGGCACTCTAGGCGGATGCCTAGCTCCCCTGCTGCTTCCACCGGCCCTGTACCCATGTGCAGCAGGCTTACAACACTAAAGGGAGGTTCCTACCACGTAAGTCCTTTGATAAGAAGGAGAACAAAGTCGGAAACTGACAAAAGTATTGGAGCATTGACTTTGGATGAGAAGCAGAGAAATGATCAGCCTTGGCATGTTTGTGGGGAACGCCTGCTGACTTTGGGACTCTTTGGATGCGAGCCGACATTTCTCTTCTGAAGGAGATCTGGGGAGGCTTTAATCTCCTGAAGACACGAGGAAGGGGATTCCTGAGAGACTGCACGTGACAGAATAGCCAGTTTGCAGCCAAATAAGAGGGTGTCTCCCTCCCTCTCTAGGAGCCCCACTGCTCTGCAGCTGAACAGTAAGAATTAGTGTCTACGCCTGATATTGTGACTGTGTTGCTGGACAGCACTGAGTTCTTTGTCTGTAGCAAAATCTAACTGCTAACGAGGTGCATTACTCACCAGTCCGGCATTCATTATTTATGGCGTGCATTGCTCAGATTCTGTGCGATGCCTTGATGGGAGCAAACCTCATTCATAAGCCTGAGTAGTGGAGTATGATCTGTCTCTCAGTTTCACTGCTAATGCCCCTCTTAATACAGTGGCTTCCAAAAGTATTCGGCCCCCTAGAAAGTCAGCAGATTTGTGTGGATTACAAATGACACTCAAACCATTTGTTTCATGCAGGATGTTTAGTGCAAACCAGTGTGCTCTTAAATCTGCTGACTTCCTAGGGGGTTGAACACTTTTGCAAGCCACTGTACTTGCATTGTGTGTTATATGCACATTTATTTATTTATTTATTTATTTAAATAATTTATATACCGGAGGTTCCTGTATAGTATACATATCACCCCGGTTTACAAAGAACAGTAACTATCGCTAAAATATAGCGGTTTACATAGAACATAGAAACATAAAAAAAGAAGTTTTTACATAGAACAAATCTAAGTAAGCAAGTTTTTACATTGCATAAATTAATTGAAGTAAGCAAATAGTGTATGATATTTAACCGTTAAACAAGCAGTTAATAAATCAATGAATAACATGGAAAAATATGAAGTCAATATGAGTAAATGTATGTAGTATGTATGAAGTCAGCATGTGTAAATTTCTGATTGAAAGGAATAAAATAATAGATCTGAATAAATCGTTGTGGGCTTGAAAAGACTTTTCTTCGTGTTCTTGGCTCTAGGGGAAAGCTTGTTTGAACAGCCAAGTCTTAAGTTTCTTTTTAAATGTAGAGTGGCATGTTTCCAAACGAAGGTCTGGAGGGAGCGAGTTCCAAAGTGAAGGGCCCGCTGTGGATAATGCACGTTTCCTCAAAATGGATTTCGCCGGTTGTGTGATTAGTCTGTTTTGATAGGCGCTTCTGGTTGGTTTCACGGATGTGTGAAATTGAATTTGAAATGTTAGGTTGAGAGGTGCGATGTTGTGTAAGGCCTTATGTATCATCATTAAAGATTTGAACTGGATCCTGTATTTAATCGGAAGCCAGTGGAGATGGTGGAGAATTGGGGTGATATGATCTCTTTTTTTGGCATTTGATAGAATTCTTGCAGAGGCGTTCAGGACCATCTGAAGTGGTTTGATGGTGCATGCTGGTAGGCCTAGGAGGAGGGAGTTACAGTAATCCAGCTTTGGGAGTATGATGCTTGTAAGACCATGCGGAAGTCTCTGTAAAGAAGGAGAGGTTTGAGTTTCTTTAATGTTTGAAGTTTAAAGAAACATTCTTTTGTTGTGTGTTGACGAATTTGTTGAGGCAGAGTTTGCTGTCTAAGATGACTCCCAGGTCTCTAACTTGTTGCGTGGTGGAGAGCCCTGCGGTTGTCCGGATGTTGGTTAGTGGTAGAAAGTGGGGAGGGGGTATAGTTTTCCGGTGCTATGATGAGGATTTCAGTTTTGTTTTTTGTTTAGAACCAAGTTGATGCTGGTGAGTAGATTGTGTGATAGCTAACAGACATTTATTCCAGAATGATATGGCTTGTGTAGGGAATCTTCTATAGGGATGAGGATTGAATATCATCCGCGTATAGGTAATGTCTTAGCTTAAGGTAGTAAGAAGTTGACCAGAGTGGGAGCAGATAAATATTGAAAAGGGTCGGGGAGAGGGATGATCCTTGTGGTACCCCCCCTTTTGACATGCAACATGTCAGACCAGTGGCATCCAGTAGCATTGGGATGATTTCTGTCTCTGCCACATTTTCGTAGCCTCTGATTGAATCATTTGATATGCGAGGATCTTCTCTCTCCGGATGATCCACAGAAGAGTTGCTTGGCGCTGACACTTGTCAGCAATGCCGTTCTTCTGCTTTCTCTTTTTCACAGTATCTGGTCTTCTTGCATCAAGCTTTTTTATCTGTTGTTGTCTTAGGTGATGGCAGCTTTTTCATGCTCAGGTCCTGCTAGCAGTGTTATCGGGCACACTGATGTATAGTGTTTGCACAGTTTCCAGTGGATGAGACACGCCATTTATACCTTTCTGTATACAGGAGCACACATACGCACAGTAGGCGTATTTTAAATCATACGCGCACAACTGGGTGCCCGGGCGCTCCGTTCTGAAGTTACCGTCCCTGTGTCCACCTTTCCTGGCGTTTCTGCTTTGTGCTGTCTCCTTGCCTTCAGGGACCAGCCCTGTTAAAAGCCTTGGGTGTGCGTGGCAGCCCTTTTCCAATCTGATCAGATGGGGGAGAGAGGATCAGGTGACCGCCATTACTGGGGCAAGACGTGCCAGGCTGTTCTCTTTTAAGGCACAGTGCAGAGAGGAAGGAAAGAAGCCGGCTTATTTTATTTGCCACTGTACGGGTCTGTAAGCTGGATGCATTACTTGCAGCCCTTTGAGGAAGAACAGAAGTCATGTTCAGAGGAGGGGATGGAGTGAAGGGGGAAGAGAATGATATCAAAACACCCTGCATAACCTCTATGTCTTCAGGTTTCTCCGAGGTGAGCCCTGCTGTACAAGGGCATCTCTTCTCTGTTGTACTCCTCCCAGTTCAAAGCTTTATGTGAATTTCACGTCTGTAGGAGGGAAGTTGGGAGATATTCGATATTTCTCATAGGCTGATGTAATAAGCCCTGTGTTAAAACTGTGAGACTGGAAAATTGGGCATCCAAATGGCAGATGAAATTTAATGTGGATAAGTGCAAGGTGATGCATATAGGGAAAAATAACCCATGCTAATTACACAATGTTGGGTTCCATATTAGGTGGTACCACCCAAGAAAGAGATCTAGGTGTCATAGTGGATAACACATTGAAATCGTCGGCTCAGTGTGCTGCGGCAGTCAAAAAAGCAAACAGAATGTTGGGAATTATTAGAAAGGGAATGGTTAATAAACGGAAAATGTCATAATGCCTCTGTATCGCTCCATGGTGAGACGCACCTTGAATACTGTGTACAATTCTGGTCGCCGCATCTCAAAAAAGATATAATTGTGATGGAGAGGTACAGAGAAGGGCGACCAAAATGATAAGGGGAATGGAACAGCTCCCCTATGAGGAAAGACTAAAGAGGTTAGGACTTTTCAGCTTGGAGAAGAGACGGCTGAGGGGGATATGATAGAGATGTTTAAAATCATGAGAGGTCTAGAACGGTAGATGTGAATCGGTTATTTACACTTTTGGATAATAGAAGACTAGGGGGCACTCCATGAAGTTAGCATGGGGCACATTTAAAACTAATCGGAGAAAGTTCTTTTTTACTCAATGCACAATTAAACTCTGGAATTTGTTGCAGAGGATGTGGTTAGTGCAGTTAGTGTAGCTGGGTTTAAAAAAGGATTGGATAAGTTCTTGGAGGAGAAGTCCATTAATGGCTATTAATCAATTATACTTAGGGAATAGCCACTGCTATTAATTGCATCAGTAGCATGGGTTCTTCTTAGTGTTCGGGTTCTTGCCAGGTTCTTGTGGCCTGGTTTTGGCCTCTGTTGGAAACAGGATGCTGGCTTGATGGACCCTTGGTCTGACCCAGTATGGCATGTTCTTATGAAATTCAGCATACAGTTTCTTAACGCACATAAATTCTAACTCACAATGCAGTAGGCTAATGGTATGTTAATGCACTGGGAATTTTAAACAAAGCTTGAAAAATATGCTTAGTATGCATAAAAACATTGGGGAAGTAAGCCTTCTGGACATGCTAAGGGAGGTAAGGTTTCTGGGAGCCATACATGATTGCCTTATGGAGCCGCTGGTCATGGAACCCACAAAATGGGGGCAGATACTCTGGATCTAATCCTCACCGCGAGCAGAGTCGGATTTAAGGATTTTGGTGCCCATAGGCAGAGTGCCACAGTGACGCCCCTTTGAGGAGGTAAAGCAGGCTCGTCTTTGGCCCTGAATATTTGGCGCCTTCAAACTCTGGTGTCTTAGTGTCGCTGATACCTAAATGCAGGCTTGGGCTGAGATCTATAAAACTGGGCGGAACGGTTCTTTGCTTTTTTGCATGGTGCTAGGACTGGGGCTCATGCCGTTAAGCTGACGGATGATACATTTGGAAGAAGTTGAAAGGAGTAATTTTTTGCTCAGCGCATGATTTCGACTGTGGAGTTTGTTGCCTGGGGGATGAGGTGAAGGTGGCGGGCATAGCTGGGTTTGGAGCTGGGTTTGGAAGGGATTTTGATGAATTCCTGAAGGAAAAGTCAATAGACCATTGTTAGCCAAGTAGACATGGGAAAGCCACTGCCTGCGCGCGTAAGTTATAAAATCGGGGCACATGTACGCAGCGCGCGCTCCTTTTAAAATCTACCCCAATGGCCCTTGTCTCCTTACAACCTTACAATACCACCTCGGGCCTTCCTTTCTCTGATGGATCTGAAAAATCTTTTGTCACCTCGCTTTTCTCTTTGGCGGTGCTTTCTTTCCGTGAGCTTTGGCCATCCTGATTTCTTTTCTTGTCCCTTTAGTGTCACTAGATAATCTTCCCTCTTCTGGCATTCCTTTGTACTTTTTGACTGCTGGTCTTTTTGCCTGCATTTTTTCTGCCTCCTCTTTAGAGAACCAGATCAGTTTACTTTTGCTCTTAGTTTTATTCACTTTTCTTACATAAAGATTTGTTGCTCCATGAAGCAGTCGTTTATTACATCCAGGAACTTTATGTCTCTAGCAAGTCCTGATGTTACATTTACCCAGTCAATATTGGGGGTAATTGAAATCTCCCATTATTGCTGCACTGCCAAATTGGTTTGCTTCCCTGATATCTCTTAGCATTTCATCATCTGTCTGACCATTTTGTCCAGGTGGATGGTAGTATACTCCTATCACTATACTCTTACCCAACACACATGGGATTTCTACCCATATAGATTCGATTATGTTTTTAGTCCCTTGCAGGATCCTTATACTTTTGGACTCTATCTGGCAAAGCCCCTACTTAGCCATATAATTTGGAATTTATCTGGATAAGTAGTGCGCAACTGCTATAGGCATGTATTTTTATGTTTAACTTAAAAATATATGCATGGAGATTTTACCTGAATAATTTACACGCATTTACCCCCTGTAAGTCGGGTTTTATGTGTGTAATTCGGGAGATTTTCTAACATGCGCGCAACAATGACATTACCAGTTTAACCAATTAGTCTACCAGTACACCCACTCCATCTGCAGGCCATCAAGACCCTCTGGCTCTTCAGCCTCACTCCTCCCATTTCACCCAGTCAGTATTTCATCTTTAAGACGTTTACTATCACTTAATCCTGATATCAGCAGAGTAAATATACGAGAGTAAGTTGCTAAATCTACAAACGTAAATTGCTTATAAAATAGCAACTTATACATATAAATGTTGACTCTACCCCAGAACGTCCCTGGCCCGCCCCAGTCTCTTACTTATGCGTGCAGTTTTAGGTTTATAAAATAGTATATGCTTGTGTATATGCTACTAAAACACCTATCTGCTGATTTTTAAACGCGCAGTTTTGAAAATTTACCTTAAAGGGTGCATGGCTCATTCCACCTGTCATCCACTCCCTTCATCCTTTTTACCGAGGTATTTTCTTGCACCCAGAATGCCTTGATCCTTTGGAAAGGTTTGGAAAGGGCCATCTGGGCTTGATCCTTGGGGTTGACGTCTGCTCCTTGGGCTGGCCGTGGGTCAGAGGAAGCATTCACAGTCTGTAAGGGAGAGGAACCATTACTTAACAGCAACACTTAGGGTTTGGTACAACAGTAGAGAAGGGAACCAGGATCCAATCTTCTCATCCTAAAGACTGTCACTGCGGTGAGAAAGGCCTAAAACAGATGATGTCCCAGCCCCAAACGGAGCTGGAAACTCCACCGAAACGGAGAAGCTTCCAAAGTTTAATTTTCAATTTCTATTCCACCTGTTGTGACAAGACATCCACTTCAAAGCAGATTACGGTAGAGGTTGTACGCATAAAGGTGAATTTTAATAGCCTGGTCGGCGTCAAAACCGGGAGGTACATGAATACGTCGGTGTCGATGCGCGCTGAGCGGATTTTAAAAGGCGCCCGCATATGCGCGCATCTCCTGCCAGGCGCACAAATGAAAAGCTCTGGAAAGAGACGGGGCAGAGCGGGGTCTATGTGGGGCGTGGGCATTCCTGGATTTCAGCTTCAAATCTGCAGGTAAATGCTCGCGGGCAGAGGCGCGCGTCAGAGTCCCCTGCCTTGTAACTTCACTTCTGCTGCGGAGGACGTGCAAGGAATATCAGAAAGAAAAACAGATCGGCGGGGTTTAGATGTAGGGACTAACAGGGGAAACGGGAGGCTATTAAACTAGGGGGGTTTAGAAGTCCTATCCCTCACCTGGGTGCACTGGGAATGAACTGGGAAAACTGGAAATAGCGTGTCTACTAAAATCCCCTGACTTATGCGTTTGAAGCAGCATTTGTGCGCATAGGTGCACCCACTTAAAACTGTGCGTACATGTGCATGCGGTCAGTCTTTTCTAACATGTGCGCATATACGCGCTTATGTTATAAAATGGCTGCGTCCCTGGACGCGGGCCAACAATCACACGCACATGTCCGCCCGTGCACCTGTTTAAAAGTTACCATCATAGACATTAAAGGTGGAAAATGTATGCATATTGTTGGGCTAACAAGGAGAATCAATACATGCCCTGGAAATATGTCATATGGGTCAATGGCCAAGGCTGTTTATCTGCTTGGTTGACTATAGGGCAGGTCTGGAAGGTCCATTGCCTCTCTGGTTAAAAAGCAACTTTTCACTTGGCTATGAAATGCCATGTAGCTCTACAATAATGACACAAATCATTTTCCAGCATGATTTTCAAATGGTGAAAGTTTTGCCTACAATATAAATTAGGTAAAAGACAAAAGCTTAAGGAAAAAAAATAAAAATTTGAGCCCAGTAAGAAGTGAAAATAGTGCCCGATCCTTCTATCTGGCTTCAAAAGATGTTCTTGTTATAATGTATTCTGCTACTAATGCCTATACTCCGGTCCAGAACCTAACCTGCCCCCAAACAACCCCAACTATTAAAAACCATTCACCATCCCATAGCTAATTCATGAATGCCCAGTGGCTTCCCACAGTGATTCTATTAACCACAGTTTAGCAGGCCAGCAAGGCTCCCATGAGACACTGCAGTGGCTCCACAGTTCACGAAGGATTGGCCCTATCAATGCTTTAACATTAACAGCTTCGCTCGCTCGTCTTGGTATTCAATGAGTTAACTCCTCCTCACACAGCTAATATGGAAATCTCTGCTCACCTTTGTTTAGGCACTTCAGTCCCCACAACTTGACATCTTGACCTCTGAGGCCTGGCCTGCTTTTGATTTGCAGGATGTTTACTTCCGTTATTTACAGCCCATAGCCCTCTGTCACTAAGACATTCTGCATTTATAGGCCTGTGATAAAGTCCAGAGCAGGAGCAGAAGGCAAATTTAATTTGTCTAACACGTTTCTGTTTAAAGTCCCATCAGACAAGTGACTGGAATCCCTCCGATGCAGATGGAAAAGTCACTTTGAAGAGGAGATTATTAGCAATACTCTCCATGGTCACTTCAAGAGAACCCAGAGGGCTGGTGGAGGCCAGATCCTGTGTCAAATAGTGAATGTGGCCTGTTCCCTGGATGTTAGTGGTAGACTAGGTATGATCAGACTGGATTCTATGCAGACTGTACTTCTTATTGGGAATACAAATAAGATGACAAAAAAAATAGCATTAAGTTATGTGTTTGCCTTGTTGGTCCATTGGATACATAGAAATGAAGGTCAACAAAATAAACAGTAGGTGATAACTTTTTATTTGTTTGCCTCGGAAATCAGCTTCTATCGTTTTGTACGATTATTTAACATTAAACATTTTTTTCCACATAATCCAATTATGAGTAATTCTTTGAAGTGGAGTCCACCTGGACCACATGATCCTGCGATCAAGACGATTTACAACTCAGTATCTCAAAACATTCAACGCATAGAACTGTTCCTGCGGAGACAATACTGTAATTTGACAAAAGAAAAATGTATAATATTACATGAGTTACAGTTTTCTGGTTTGATAATAAAACCTGCAGACAAAGACAGTCAGGTGGTTGTGATGGATTGGGTAATGTATGAAACTGAAGTGCATCAACAGTGAACTCTAGATATTATTTACCTCTTTCTGTAGACCTCACTCCTACTTTATAGAAAACCATTGAGAGTTTAATAGATTCTGCTGTCACAACTGTCTTTTGACAGTGAAAGAAGCAACTTTAAAAAACAAAAAGCCACGTTAAAATGCCAGTATTTTACGTATTACCTAAAATACATAAGAGTTTAGTCAAATCTCCAGGCCGGTCTAGAGCCAATTTCAAACGTCACTGATTATTTTTTAGCTCCTTTTGTCCCTACATTGGCATCTTATGTTCGGGACTCACGGGATATGAAACAACAGTTACAGAATATACAACATGATTTTTCGGACACACTATTAGCTACTTTGAATGTAGAAGCCCTCTACACAAATATTCCACAACAATGAGTGTTAGAAGTAGCTTCTACATATTTTGATGTGACTACGTCCACATTGGATTCCGTCTTCTTTTTTGTTAGACCTGTTCGAGCTTACTTTAACTAAAATTTTCTTTGCTTTTAATAAGAATTACTACCAATAAATTCAGAGTACAGCCATGAGGGCTACTGTGCCCCCAGACTTTCTATAGGGCTCAGTTCGAAGAGTCCTGAAGGGGGAGTTATCATTTTCAATCACAATTTTTAATTTGGAAATGTTACATAAATTATGTTTCTGCTGTGGAAGGGCTCAGAGTCCTTGATTCAAGAATTTTTTTATATGATTGAATAATATGTACTGTAAATCTTAAATTCACTGCTGTCAATGATGCACATACGATATTCATTATGGATATGACAATCATTAAAATAGAAGGATTTCAAACTATACTTTTTTGAAAATGTACAGACTGCAACAGTATGTTGCGATTTAATAACACTCCTCCATGGTTTTTGAATTTAAACAAGTCAATTTTTGAGGCTCACTCAGTGGTGGGAAAAGTAATGGAGACTCTGCTGAAGGAAAGGATAGTGAACTATCTACAGTCAGAAGAATTGCTGGACCCGAGGCAGCATGAATTCACCAGGGGAAGGTCCTGTCAGACAAATCTGATTGATTTTTTTGATTGGGTGATAATAGAACTGGATCAAGGAAGAGCGCTTGATGTGATTTACTTGGATTTTAGTAAAGTTTTTGCCATGGTCCCACATAGAAGATTCGTGAACAAAATGAGAAGCCTGGGTGTGAGTGCCAAGGTAGTAGCGAGGATTGCCAACTGACAGGAGACAGCGGGTGATGGTGAATGGAACCTACTCTGATGAGAGAGCGGTGTTAAGTACAGGGCCACAGGGATCGGTATTGGGACCGGTTCTGTTCAATATCTTTGTGAGGGGCATTGCGGAAGGGATAGAAGGTAAAGTTTGTCTATTTGCGGATGATACTAAGATCTGCAACAGAGTGGACACGCCAGAAGGAGTAAAGAGAATAAAAAGTGATTTAAGAAAGCTTGAAGAGTAGTAGGTATTAAGGGGTTTTGACAGTGGACAAAGCTACCTTCTAATACTTGATCTCTCGGCTGCGTTTGACACAGTTAATCATACAATACTTCTCAATAGAAGAAATTGGAATAACTAGAACAACTTTACAATGGTTTACATCATTTCTGGAAAATCGTTCATACCAAGTGCAAATTAATATCGTGAGGTCAGACACATTGTTTAATGTGTATACGTTACCATTATGCCACCTGCTAGCCGGGCTAGGCTTAACATACTTTATTTACGCAGATGACATTCAAATTCTAATCCCAATAAATGATACACCAGAAAAGACATATAAACTAACAGCTATGTACTTAATATTATTAACACACACATGAGATTAGTGCTAAATATTAATAAACTGCAGGTATTATTAGACAGTAAAACAAGACAGGAACCTCTTCCTGACATACCATATCAAAATAATATAACCATCAAACCCGCAGATCAGCCTAGAGATCTTGGTATAATTATCGACACGGAGCTCAATCTCAAAAAACATCTCAACAAAAATAAAAGAAGGCCATAGTAAACTGATGACACTGAGACGATTAAAGCCTTTATTAACAGAAGTTGATTTTAGAACAGTATTACAGTTATTAATCTTTTCTAGTACTGATTATTGTAATTCATTGGTATTAGGATTACCTGACTCCACATTACGTTCTGTACAAATATTACAAAATGCTGCAGCTAGGGTACTAACTGGAACAAAAAAGAGTGGAGCGCATGGTTAACCCGGGTTTGGACGTATGTATTCGACGCGCTAGCTTTACCCCTTATACAGTAAGGGGTAATAGCGAGTCGAAAATGCGTGGCCAAACCCCCCCCCCCCCGAAACTAATAACGCCCGCAACATGCAAATGCATGCTGATGGGCCTATGAGTCATTCCCGCACGATACAGAAAGTAAAATGTGCAGCGAAAGAAACCCCGTCCAGAAAAGGCACCGACCGTTTCTGTGACCGGGTCACTGAGGCAACCCTCACCCGACAGGGGATCGGGAGCCGCGACTCCGCCTTTAACGGTGGTCCCTCCGGCTATGCCTCTGCCTCCCTCCTCTGTTCCGGAGCCGGGGCTGCTTGCTCAAGGTCTCCAAGAAGAACTGGACAGGATGGTTCAGGAGGCCATCGACAAGACGATGCAACGACTTCAGGTTCCTCCGGCACCGACACAGGCACCGCTTGTGGAACCGATCATCGACCCGATTCCGGCAGTGCTGGCACCACTGCTCTCCAGGATGAAAGCGCTTATGGCCACTTTTCCACCGATAGATCCCGGGTCTCCGGTGCCCTCCCCACTTACAGTGTCATCGGAGGAGAAACACCGTTCCGCATCCCTCCATCGGGAGAGTTCTGCCTCAGTCATCGATGCCGATAATCCATTGGCGCCACCGAGCCATCCATCGATGCCCTCGATGCCTGCACCAGTGCCTTCGATGCTGTCATTGGTGCTTCCGATAATTCCTCCGATTCCTTCGGAGCCTAGACCGGACCTTCAGGTATTCCACCACCCTGTCCCCGTCTAGTTCCTAGAGGGACATGTGCTGATCCTTATACCTGGGCTGATGATTCCTCGACAGACACCGTTGATTTACCTTCACCACATTCACCCACTGAAAGTAGGAAGCATTCTCCTCCAGAGGACCTCTCCTTTATAAACTTTGTGAAGGAAATGTCTGAATTGGTTCCCTTCCAATTACAAACTGAACAGGATGATAGGCACCAGATGATGGAGTTGCTCTAATTCCTGGATGTTTCCAAGGTAATCACCTCTATTCCCATCCATCAGGTCCTTCTGAATCTTCTTATGAAGAACTGGGAACATCCTGGCTCCATTGCTGCAGTACATAGGAAAGCTGACACTACCTATTTGGTGCAGTCCGCTCCAGGTTTTCAGAAATCACAACTGGATCACCATTCTATCATGGTGGAGTCTGCATAGAAGAGAGTGAAGAGGTCAAAGCCTCACTCTTCTGTTCCCCCTGGCAAGGAACAGAAGTTCTTAGATACCATTGGTTGCCGAGTCTTCCAAGGGTCAATGCTCATCTCCCGAATTGCTGCCTATCAGCTTTATATGACCCAATATAACAGGGTCATTTTTAAGCAGATACAGGCCTTCTCGGACTCCCTGCCTCAGCAATTTCAAGAACAATTACAAACCCTAGTAAACAAGGGTTTTGAGGCAGGCAAACATGAGATCAGAACATCTTATGCAGCTGCTATTTCGGCGAGACGGTGGGCCTGGCTCAAGTCTTCTGACCTTCGCCTGGAAGTACAAGACAGGTTATCCGACCTGCCTTGTGTTGGAGATAATCTGTTTGGCAAACAGATTCAACAGACGGTGGCAGAACTAAAGGACCATCATGAGACCCTAAGACAGCTCTCTCTGATGCCTTCCGACTTCTCTTCAAAACAGCCCTTCAGAAAGGACTCTAAGAAGTCCTTCTTCCACCCGAAGTCTTACCTGCCACCAACCAGATCCAGTGCCATGAGACCTTATCAAAACCGCAGTCTCGTCAAACACGTAAACAAAGCCACAAGCAGCTCCTCAACCAGGGCCTGCTTCCAGTTTTTGCCTTCCACCTAGAAAGCAGCAACCAGATTCCTCTGCCTCGCATACCAGTGGGAGGTCGATTGTGCCACTTCCACAACATATGGCACTCAATCACCTCCGACCAACATATGGCACTCAATCACCTCCGACCAATGGGTATTGGCAATAATTGCTGAGGGTTACCATCTGAACTTTTTCTCCGTGCCACCGGACTCCCCACCTCTACTGATGTGGAGAACATCTGATCACTCCATTCTTCTGGATCAAGAGGTCTCCCTCCTTCTCCAGTCCAAAGCAATAGAACCCATACCATACTCTCAGCACGGCCTAGGGTTCTATTCCCTGTACTTTCTAATCCCCCCCAAAAAAAAAACCGGGAGGCGTCCGTCCTATTCTGGACCTATGTGCCCTCAACAAGTACCTCCAGCGAGAAAAGTTCAAGATGGTCACCTTGGGCTCACTTTCTACCTCATCCACAAAGAGGAGGCTGGCTCTGCTCTCTGGACCTCCAGGATGCCTACACTCATATTGCGATAACTCCAGCTCATCGCAAATACCTGAGGTTTCTAGTAGGCCCCAAGCACTATCAATATCGAGTGCTTCCATTCGGCCTAGCGTCTGCGCCACGAGTCTTTACAAAATGCCTCGTAGTCATCGCAGCCTTCCTCAGAACCCAAGGTGTTCACGTCTACCCCTACCTGGACGATTGGTTAATTAGGACTCCCACTCAACAAGCTGCTCTGTCGTCTCTCATTCTAACCTTACGCACTCTAATTTCATTAGGATTTCTCGTCAACTATGACAAATCCTACTTAGTCCCATCTCAAACCTTGTCGTTCATTGGGGTAGACTTGGACACCTTACAGGCAAAGGCTTTCCTGCCTCGACAATGAGCACTGACTCTTGCGTCTCTTGCTCACCAGCTGCAGTCTCAGCACTCCGCGACTGCAAACCAATTTCTCATCCTCCTGGGACACATGGCATCCTCATTCTATGTCACACCAATGGCCCGCTTGGCCATGAGACTCATACAGTGAACTCTGAGATCTCAATTCATTCAGCCCCTGTCGACCGTTGTCCACCTCACCGACTCACTCCGTCTGTCTCTCACCTGGTGGAAAAATCAGATCAATCTCCTCCAGGCCTTGCCCTTCCAGGCCCCAGACCCTCAAATCACTCTCACCACCGACACTTCCAACCTCGGTTGGGGAGCTCACGTGGCCAATCTGCAGACACAAGGATCTTGGTCTCCAGAGGAAGTCAAACACCAAATAAATTTCCAGGAACTTCGAGCAATCAGATATGCTCTCAGGGCTTTTCAGGATCGCCTCTCAAATCAAGTTATCCTGATTCAGACGGACAACCAGGTGGCCATGTGGTACACCAACAAGCAGGGAGGCACAGGCTCCTTCCTTCTGTGTCAGGAAGCTGCACAGATTTGGGCGGAGGCTCTCTCCCGTTCGATGTACCTCAAGGCCACTTGGTTGCCGGGAGTGGACAATGTGCTGGCAGACAAGCTGAGTCGCGTCTTTCAACTGCATGAGTGGTCTCTCAACCCCTCGGTAGCGAACTCCATCTTCCAACAATGGGGATATCCTCAGTTAGACCTCTTTGCGTCCCCACAAAACCGCAAAGTGGAGAACTACTGCTCTCTCATTCGCAGCAAACTCTCTCAACCCAGAGACGCATTCTCCCTCTAATGGGCAACCGGTCTGCTCTAAGCATTCCCTCCACTTCCTCTTCTCTCGAAGACTCTCGTGAAGTTATGTCAGGACAAGGGAACCATGATCCTGATAGCACCTCACTGGCCATGCCAAGTGTGGTTTCCAATACTTCAGGATCTCTCCATCCGCAGGCACATTCCCTTGGGAAAGGACCCGCTTCTGATCACTCAAAATGATGGGTGCCTACGCCATCCCAATCTTCAAGCTTTGTCCCTGATGGCATGGATGTTGTTGAAAGGTTAATCCTTCAGCCAGTTAACCTTTCTGAACCAGTTTCCCGTGTCTTAATTGCTTCACGGAAGCCTTCCACAAGAAAAGCTTACTCTTACAAATGGAAAAGGTTCACGTCATGGTGCTCTTCTCAGTCCTATGACCCCTTTTCCTGTCCAATCCCGAAGTTTCTGGACTATCTCTGGCATCTATCAGAGTCAGGTCTTAAGACTTCTTCCATCAGAATGCATGTCAGTGCGGTAGCTGCCTTCCATAAAGGTGTCGGGGATGTCCCTATATCAGTACAACCCCTTGTAACACGTTTTTTTGAAGGGCTTGCTCCACATCAAGCCTCTGCTACGTCCTCCGGCCCCTTCTTGGGACCTTAATCTTGTTCTGGGTCGGCTCATGAATCCACCATTCGAGCCTCTTCACTCTTGTGAACTTCGATATCTCACATGGAAAGTGATTTTCCTTTTGGCAATCACTTCAGCTCGCAAAGTTAGTGAATTGCCTGCTCTAGTTAGCTATCTGCCTTACACTAAACTTCTGCAGGACCGGGCGGTACTCTACACTCAC